>NC_090379.1:40956082-41256082 GCF_036365525.1 Heterodontus francisci
TGCCAAACATATGCTAGTCCCGGCCCCAAATTAAACCACCTAGTCATGTCAACTTACTGTTTGGCTCCAAGGTGTTTCTCATGCCTACCCATGAGGTACAAAGAGAAAGGTACTTGGCCCAAATGATTATTTATGCTCTGATTCACAAGTTATCACAAGAAAAACAAAGATGTATAGATTATCAAAAACCTGATGAGTACTATGAATTGAGGCTGAGGAGGCAATTGGCTTCAAGGTCGAATTTTATTGACAGACACCGCACTCAGAAATTCACTGTTGAGTTCCATGACACATTGGGTCAACGGAGAGTAAAACTGGGTGAGGTGCAAGACGGTTGGTTGAAGCGAACTCACTCATTTCACTCCCACAGGTTAGGTTCAAATTACCCTCAGAATGCTTATGCAAGTGTTAAAACTTCTGCTAAGTGTCTCTGAGCTTTACTAAAATCAGAGGTAGCTTCATTATTACAGGTCAAACAGATTAATACAATTAATAAAATGTGGAAATAGTCTTAGAGCATAGTAGGCAATAGCAACAGTAATCTCAGTATTTCATTGTGAACTTTGACCTATTTGATCTCCTGAAAAAGTCCACTGCTTAACAGTATGCCTTATGAGGATTTCTTCAGTTTTTTATCAGTCATCTGATCAAACAGAAGCAGCCATCAACTGATCAGAAGTTAAGAAAGGTATCTAAGTATAAGGATGATAGAAATGATTTTTTTTTATATTTTTGATTTTTTTTTGTGGTTGAATTTAAGCTTTAAAGATTTACTTCATAATTCATGAGCATTCATCTAAATAAAATGTAAGCTTCTAATCTAAATTCTATTCATTAATTTGCATTTCAGGTGCTACAGGTGCCTTTTCGGGTCCAAAATGGCATCCCCAAATGCGGGGGGTACACACTTCTGGTGCTGGATGCGCTGGATGCCATTTTGATAAGAGCGTTAGCACAGGCGCAGGGAGTATGTGCCAGAAGTATGCCAAGTAGGCAGTTTGTGATGTCAGTCATCATGTAATGCTGATTTGACGTTCCTGATTAATCTCACACAGATGAACATGCACACAGCAGCAGGAAGGGCCCCCTTTACAGGGCTCTTTAAATGGATCATCAACTGTTTTCAGGTTAGTTCATGATTGATTTCTACTGGTTCTTACTGATTTTGTCGAAATATTTGGTGGTTGCGAATGCTATTTGTAGTTACTGAAGTCTACAGGGCACGGTGTGGCACATGCTGAAGACCTTGGTTCTGACTTTAAGTATTTTGCTCAGACCATTTGCTCCCAGTCATGGATACAGTCGTTTGTATCCCTTTCACCTGAAGCATGATAGGGACAATGAGCAGAGAGGGAAGAGGTGGAAAAGGATCTAAAGCGGCAGACCATATTAGCCCAGGGTCTTCAGGGAACAATTCTCCGACCCTAATCTTAGCGAGGGACAGTGCGCCAGACATCTCCACTTCACCAAGGAAGTGCACCTTGAAATATTCCACCTGTAACAGCCCAAACTGCAGTCTCAGAGCAGGGCGAGGATGGCAATGCCAGTGACTGACCATTAAATATTCTGTGTGTCGGGCTCCTTCCAGGCAATATTTGCAAATTCTCCCTGCTTGCTGTTTACTGTTGTATAAGTGAGATTACTGACGCTTTGTATTCCAAGTGAGCTGAATACATTTCATTCGCTCTTATCAGAGAGAGGCGGAGGGACCATGCGGCTTTGCCAGGATTGCAGGCTTCCCCATGGTGCAGGGTGCCTTTCACTGGGCACATCTCACTTTGCAAGCATTGCATGTAAATTCTGAGATGTATTGCAACAGGAAGGGATTCCATTCCCTCAATGTCCAGCTGGTGTGTGATTATACTCAGCGCATCATGCAGGTCAATGCCTGGTATCCTGGCAGCAGTAATGATACCATCATTCTGCGGCTGTCCGCTGTACCATCAGCATTTGAGCCACAATGGCAAAGCAGAGGGTGGCTATCCACTGGTTACCTGGCTCATAACCCTGGTGTGCAACACATGCAAGCATAAGCAGCACATTCTGTATTGAAGAAAACTGATTTCTTTTGCACCTTCTGGAATGTCAACTTGGAACTGTTTTGTAATGTACTTTTTACAGATTTTTATGAATAAAGTATATTTTTGGGGAAAAAAAGAGCAGCACGAGTACAAAAGGCCTGCTGCCACATGAAGGGCTGGAACTTGTTCTCCTCCTGATGGCGGGTTTCATGGTGGGGGGGCCGGAGAATCGGAGTGGCTGCCACGGAACCTGACACTGGGATTGCCGGTTCTGATTCGCCTGGGGTGGGATAGGCCGATGACGGCCTTCCCATTCAGCGGCCAAATAAGGGCCTCTTCCCACCACCACGGATCTTACCAATGGTCGGGGGGCCTCTGCCATGTGGGAGGATGCCTTGGAAAAATGAGGTGCCCTCCCTGCAGGCTTGGGAATTGGCAATTTGTGGCCCATGGAGGACCCCCACCAGAACAAATGTACCCCCGGTGACCCCACCTCCCTTACCTGAGTTCTGGGGTTCCAGTGCTGGGCCTGGGTCCAAGGCCTTTGCAGTACCGGCAGTGACCACCACTCCTGGTGGTGCTGCTGATACTGCTGAGCTGTTGGCCCTGTGATTGGCTCATTGTATATTCATTCCTAATATCCTCAACAATTTGCATTTCTACAGTCCTCCTCATAGACCAAAAGATACCTCAATAGGGCTTTGCAGGTAGTAGACAATAAGCAGATGGGTGAAAGGTAAGAGAATGTCTTTAGGACAGGTGAAAACAGATTTAACATGGAAGGGAGGATATTCCTGTGCACACACATTGCATAAAAGATCACTTGGTACAAATAAGAGGAAAGATCGGTGTGTAAGAATGTACACCCATAATGGAGCCTGTGTGATTTACTGTCCAATTGAGTAGATTCCATTATGGATGTGCAATCCTCCCTGCTCTTTATACAAAGTGCTATGGCAGGACAATCTGACCCTTGATAATTTATAAATCATTCTTTTACATTGGTCTGACGGCTCATCTTCTAGCATCTCGTGCTTTTCAAATTATTAAAAGAAAAACCTTATTCCCAAGATTGTGTCGAGCAGTTTCTCTCTTCAAAATGTTTACTTCTGGTTTTGAAATACTGTCTGTTCATTTCAATAAGTAAACTCGGTTCTTATGTTGCCTTCCTAATGGGCACACCTAGTTGACCAGGAGTAAGCTGAGTTTACAAAAGGTGGTTTTATTCACTTAGTGTTTGTGTAGACTCACAGCATGTTAGAGGACCGTGCATGAAAATTAACAGAACATGAAATGTAAAGTGGGGTGTTCAGTACACAGAGCTTGCATGTCAAGAACTAAGCTTTTTGAGTCCAACAAAATATGCCTCATTTCCCCAGTCTAATAGTTCAAAGAAAATAAATCTGAGAATTCTCAATCTAGCAAAACTAACCTAAATTGAATAAGAATAACTGACATAGGAAATGGAAAAATCCCTTTTCCAAATAGGGTGCCATAGTGAGGTTAGGCAGAAAGGCAGAAGATTTTCTCTCTGTTCCAGGTAAAGTAAAATCATAAACATACTTAAAAAGAATACACCCAACACATAAAGAAAACATTTACCCATTGGTGGAACAAAGTTAAGGGGGCTATGCTCTCAATTTGATTACATTTTGCCTGATTTCAGAGCACTTGATGTCAATACTAAGTGCAACGTTGACAAGGTAAACACCACACTACCAATATCTTAACCACCTGCCCCCACAATGCACAGCATTCTCTTTGAGCAAGAAGGGTTAAAATCAGGCCTAATGTTTCTAAATTTGCTTCCACTTCCAAAATGGAGGCTGGAACCCAGGTGAACATAAGAGCATAAGAAACAGGAGCTGGACTAGGCCATATGGCCCCTCGAGCCTGCTCTGCCAATCAATAAGATCATGGCTGATCTTGGACCTCAACTCTATTTTCCCACCCAATCCTCATATGCCTTGATTCCAAAAATCCATTGATCTCTGCCTTGAAAGATCATTAAAGATTAGGGAAAGATGTTTTGAAACCCTAGGCTTGGATAATTTAGGCAGAAAAAAGTAAAGGTACACAAAACAAGAATAGGTCATGTGTGAGAAAAGAGAACATGGGGAGGGGAGAGAATAGGAGATAGAAGAGAAAATGGGGAAAGTGAGAGAATCGAAGGAGAGGCAAGAGGGAGTAGAATTAAAATTATGTATCAAGTAACTGATAGTTGTTCAGCAACGAATATTACTGCAATCATGCTACATTGGGATGATGCTTATTTCAGCACCACGATGAACTGAAAGCTTGCAAGACCAACCAGTCGAGGGAGACATTCATTGCTTTAACATATTAACAATCTAACAGTTAAAATGGCTTTGCTGTGGAACCTTTTAACTGCTTTTTAATTAAATGACCAATGAATATACATTCCATCCTACAGATAAGAGATATCATCCACCAAAAATGGCACCCATGGCTTTCTGATGGTTTAGCGACCATGCGCACTGGTTGGTATGGTACTAATGTGAACATACTAGAAAGACCTAGGTTTAAATGTCAGTTGCTACTAGATTTAATCACTGCAGAATGGAGTATTACAATTAGTAGCCTGATCAAAGGAGAAAAATGGAAATTCAACTAGAGTCCTACCTCATACTACTACCCAGGGATGGAGAAAAAGAAAACTGCTAAAAATTAGCAAGCACAGCATAATAAATTCTAGCTGTTATTAATATTCTGCATTTGCAACACACCCATGTAATTTGCCATTCAACAAATTGTTAGAAGCTTAATTTTTCAGGATACAGTTGTTTTATTCAGCAAAGCTTCCATAGGGAATGGCTGGTGATGGACAGTTTGAATGTACATTAATTACCATACAAGTTCCATTCAGTGAACAATGTGTGATTTGATTACAGTACGATCTACCTAATCTATTTTTTTTAATTCATTCATGGGATGTAGGCGTCGCTGCCTTGGCCAGCATTTATTGCCCATCCCTAATTGCCCTTGAGAAGGTGGTGGTGAGCTGCCTTCTTGAACCGCTGGAGTCCATGTGGGATAAGTACACCCACAGTGCTGTTAGGAAGGGAGTTCCAGGATTTTGACCCAGTGACAGTGAAGGAACGGCGATAGAGTTACAAGTCAGGATGGTGTGTGACTTGGACGGGAACTTGCAGGTGGTGGTGTTCCCATGCATCTGCTGCTCTTGTCCTTCGAGGTGGTAGAGGTTGCGGGTTTGGAAGGTGCTGTCTAAGGAGCCTTGGTGCGTTGCTGCAGTGCATCTTGTAGATGGTACACACTGCTGCCACTGTACGTCGGTGGTGGAGGGAGTGAATGTTTGTAGATGGGGTGCCAATCAAGCGGGCAGCTTTGTCCTGGATGGTGTCGAGCTTCTTGAGTGTTGTTGGAGCTGCACCCATCCAGGCAAGTGGAGAGTATTCCATCACACCCCTGCCTTGTGCCTTGTAGATGGTGGACAGGCATTGGGAAGTCAGGAGGTGAGTTACTCGCCTCAGGATTCCTAGCCTCTGACCTGCTCTTGTAGCCATGGTATTTATGTGGCTACTCCAGTTTAGTTTCTGGTCAATGGTAGCCCCTTGGATGTTGATAGTGGGGGATTCAGTG
The DNA here is from genome assembly GCF_036365525.1 of Heterodontus francisci. Lineage (NCBI taxonomy): Eukaryota > Metazoa > Chordata > Chondrichthyes > Heterodontiformes > Heterodontidae > Heterodontus > Heterodontus francisci. Next base: position 40,961,725 of record NC_090379.1, read on the forward strand.
ATGGTAATGCCATTGAATGTCAAGGGGATATGGTTAGATTCTCTCTTGTTGGAGATGGTCATTGCCTGGCACTTGTGTGGCGCAAATGTTACTTGCCACTCTTCAGCCCAAGCCTGGATATTATCCAGGTCTTGCTGAATTTTTACCCGGACTGCTTCAGCCTATGAGGAGTCACGAATGGTGCTGAACATTGTGCAATCATCAGCGAACATCCCCACTTCTGACCTTATGATTGAAGGAAGGTCATTGATGAAGCAGCTGAAGATGGTTGCGCCTAGGACACTACCCTGAGGAACTCCTGCACTGATGTCCTGGAGTTCAGATGATTGACCTCCAACAACCACAGCCATCTTCTTTTGCACGAGGTAGGACTCCAACCAGCAGTGTGTTTTCCCCCTGATTCCCATTGACTCCAGTTTTGCTAGGACTCCTTGATGCCATACTCGGTCAAATGCTGCCTTGATGTCAAGGGCAGTCACTCTCACCTCACCTCTTGAGTACAGCTCTGTTATCCATGTTTGAACCAAGGCTGTACTGAGGTCAGCAGCTGGCCTAACCTGTCGCTAGAGCAGAAATGCTTCAATCTGGAAGACAGTTATTGTGCAGCCACTGCATGGTTTCTGCTGTGTTTGCATGTGACGGTGAACATAGGTTAATCTAGGGCAGCAGATTCCTGAGTGTGGAACTACAAACAGGTAAGCGGGTCCATTATCAACCATATGTTTACTTTGAAAGCCCACAAAGCCAATTAAGGTGAGGTATAGATCTTTATCAGGAGATACCATTATTTCAGAATTAACCCTGTCACTGACACAAATGTATGTTTGATATGAGAAACAGGTATCCTGACATAAGATAGGAAATCACTCTAGCAGTAGTATTAAGGAGAATAATCCTCCATCTCCGCTTTTGTCTGTTTGTCAACTTTGCATAAGCATTTTTTTATTCAGTCGTGGGATGTGGGCATTGTTGGCTAGGCCAGCATTTATTGTCCATCCCTAATTGTCCTTGAAAAGGTGGTGGTGAGCTGCCTTCTTGAGCCGCTGTAGTCTTGGGGTGTAGGTACACCAACCGTGCTGTTAGGAAGGGAGTTCCAGGATTTTGTTCCAATGACAGTGAAGGAACAGCGATATAGTTCCAAGTCAGGATGGTGTGTGCCTTGGAGGGGAACCTGCAGGTGGTAGTGTTCCCATGCATCTGCAGCCCTTGTCCTTCTAGGTAGTAGAGGTCCAGGGTTTGGAAGATGCTGTCAGAGGAGCCTTGCTGAGTTGCTGCAGTGCATCTTGTAGATGGTACACACTGCTGCCATTGTGCATTGGTGGTGGAGGGCATGAATGTTGAAGGTGGTGGATGGAGGCTGCTTTGTCCTAGATGGTGTTGAGCTTCTTGAGTGTTGTTGGAGCTGCACTCATCCAGGCAAGTGGAGAGTATTCCATCACACTCCTGACTTGTATCTTGTAGATGGTGGACAGGCAATGGGAAGACAGGAGGTGAGTTACTCACTGCACAATTCCCAGCCTCTGACCTGCTGTTGTAGCTACAGCATTTATGTGGCTGGTCCAGTTCAGTTTCTGGTGAATGGTGACCCCCAGGATGTTGATAGTGGGGAATTCAGCGATGGTAATACCATTGAATGTCAAGGTGAGATGGTTAGATTCTCTTTTGTTTGAGATGGTCATTGCTTGGCACTTGTGTGGTGCAAATGTAACTTGCCTCTTCTCAGCCCAAGATTGGATGTTGTCCAGGTCTTGCTGCATATGGACAAGCATTGCTTCAGTATCTGAGGAGTCGTCAATAGAGCTGAACACTGCACAGCGAACATCCCCACTTCTGACCTTATGATGGAGGGAAGGTCATTGATGAAGCAGCTGAAGATGGTTGCGCCTAGGACACTACCCTGAGGAAGTCCTGCAGTGATGCCCTGGGACTGAGATGATTGACCTCCAACAAGCAAAACCACCTTCCTTTGTGCTCGGTATGACTCCAACCAGCAGAGAGTTTTCCCCCTGATTCCCATTAACTCCAGTTTTGCTACGGCTCCTTGATGCCATACTCGGTTAAATGCTGCCTTGATGTCAAGGGCCGATAAGAGTCGCATGTTGGAGAAATTAAAAGAAAACAGCAGTGCATCAACAATGATCAGCATCCTTACCTATTTAGTAAAGAATTTAAAGAAGATAATGATTGAAGAACGCAGCTAGCTGCAAGAATTAAAGTGAATTGTAGAACAGGAAAAAGTGCAATCTAACTTTTGTGACAATAGAAAGTTCTGGCCCTCATAAATATTTTAAGCTCTGTCTCTAATTTGCATTGAGAATTTTTGGGTGAGGCTGGTTCTGAACCCTTTACAACTGCACATAGAATAACTTAAGAACTTACAAATCTAGAATAGGATGTCATTGGTCTGATATTTTTTGTTGACAAATATAAAGAGCAGCCTCAGTATTGAGCACCAGTCTTTCCACATCTGCAGCTCAGAATGTATTGCAGAAGTCAAAATGATCACATAGGCTAAAATGTTATTGAGCAACATTGCTTATATTAGGAAGCATGGGTAAGAAGTTTGCCATTTTGACTTCTATATTAAACTTTATTTGCATACCAAGAATTCAGCTTCATGCGACCTAAACAATGAATAATATTTATCTGGAATCAAGGAATCATAAAACAGACACAGCACAGGAGGAAGCCATTCGGCCCATCGTGTCTGTGCCGGCTCTCTGCAAGAGCAGCTCACCTAGTCCTACTCCCTTGCCTTTTCCCAATAGTCCTGCAAATATTTTCTCTTCAGATAATTATCCAATTCCCTTTTGAAGGCCATGAGCGAATCTGCCTCCAGCACACTCTAAGGCAATGGATTCCAGACCATAACCACTCACTGCATAAAAAAGCTTTTCCTCATGTCACCTCTGGTTCTTTTTTCAGTGACCTTAAATCAGTGTCCTCTGGTTCTCATCCACTCCACCAATAGGAACAGTATCTTCCTTTCTACTTTGTCCAATATATTTTATAAGTTGGCAGCTTGTTTTGATGGTTTCAGTTTTCTTCATAAAGTTAACATTCACTATATACAGGTTTTATAGAATCATAGAATGGGAACAGCATAGGAGGCCATTCGGCCCATCGTATCCCTGCCAGCACTCTGCAAGAGCAACACAGCCAGTCCCACTCCCCTTCGCTTTATCCCGTAGCCCTGCAAATTTTTTCTATTCAGATAATTATTCAATTCCCTTTTGAAAGCCATGATGGAACCTGCCACCACCACAATCTCAGGCAATGCATTCCAGATCCCCAATACACACTGCATAAAAAAGATTTTTGTCGTATTGTCATTGTTTTTTTTGCCATTCATCTTAAATTGGTGTCCTCTGGTTCTCAACCCTTCCGCCAATGCGAACAGTTTCTCCCCATCTACTCTGTAGAAACCTCTCCTGATTTTGAACACCTTTATCAAATCTCCTCTCAACTAATCCAGCACAGTGTCCTGTACAGGGCATCTATGACACTTGGGTCATGCGAGTCGAAGCCAGGAAGCATAATTATATTTAAATCATGTTTTTTTTTATTCATGCGTGGGATGTAAGCATCGCTGGCAAGGCCAGCATTTACTGTCCACCCCTAATTGCCCTTAAAAAGGTAGTGGTGAGCTGCGCCTTGAGCTACTGCAGTCCATGTTGTGTAGGTACACTTCCTGTGCCGTTAGGAAGGGAGTTTGACCCAGCGACAGTGAAGGAACGGTTATATAGTTCCAAGTCAGGAATGTGTAAGGGCTGGATTTTATCAGCCTTCTGGGGATGGGCTGGGAGGCAGTTTGGGCGGGGTGGGGGGGGGGGGGGGTGCATAAAATGGTGAGGAAAGGCATCTTCCAGCCGCCATGCCATTTTACCAACAGCGAGGAAGATGGTAGACAGCCCACCCGCCTAGAGGCCAATTGAGTACCTCTTCCCACTGTCACTAGCATTTTATCAGTGGTGGGTGGGCCCTCTGCCATGTACATACATAAATACGAACTGGGAGCAAGAATGGGCTATTCGGCCCCTGGAGCCTGCTCCGCTGTTCTATAAGATCATGGCTGATCTGTTTGTAGACTCTACTCCACTTTCCTGCCTACCTCGATACCCTGCGACTCCCTTGTCTGTCAAGAATATGTCTACCTCTTCCTTAAAAACAATGACCCTGCCTCCACCGCTCTCCTGGGAAGAGAGTTCCATTGACTACCAACCCTCTGAGAGAAATAAATTTCTCCTCGTCTCTGTCTTATTTTTAAACTGTGCCCTCTAGTTTTAGTCTCTCCCACAAGGAGAAAAATCCTTTCAACATCCACCCTGTCAAGTCCCCTCAGGATTTCATATGTTTCAATGAGACCAGCTTTCATCCTTCTAAACTCCAATGAATACAGACCCAACCTGTCCAACCTTTCCTCATAGAATAACCCTCTCATCTCAGGAATCAGTCGAGTGAACCTTTTCTGAACTGCTTCCAATGCAATTATATCCTTTCTTAAGTAAGGAGACCAAACTGTACACAATACTCTAGATGTGGTCTCACCAATGTCCTGTACAAGTGTAGCTGAACATCTCTACTTTTATATTCCATTCCCCTTGCAATAAATGACAACATTGCATTTGCCTTCCTAATCACTTGCTGTACCTGCATATTAACGTTTTGTGTTTCGTGTACTCGGATCCTCAGATCCCTCTGCATCTCAGAGTTCTGCAATCTCTCTCTATTTAAATAATCTGTTGCTTTTCTATTTTTCCGGCCGAAGTGGACAAATTTACACTTTCCCACATTATACTCCATCTGCCAAATCTTTGCCCACTCATTTAACCCATTTATAACCCATTTATTGCAGACTCATTAGGTCCTCTTCACAACTTACCCTCTTACTTATCTTCCTGTCATTAGCCTGGTAAACACTGGCGGCGCCCCCCTGTGGGCTTGGAGAGGGGCCCCCTTATTCTGGCACTCTGTGGCCCACAGAGGGGCCCCCGGTGGCAATGGCCACCCCCGTGGCAACACCCCCTTTCCCTTGCCTTTCCCCCTCCTCACCCCTCACCAGGGCCTGCCTGACTGGCCCTGGTCCTTCCAGATCCCACTTACCTGGTTGGGAGAGCAGCCTGCTTCCATGGCGCCCTCTCTTCTAGGCACAGTCCCAAAAGCAGCCACCACACCCAGTGTTGCTGCTCAGACTGCTGAGCTGCCAGCCCTCCAATTGGTCAGCAGCTCCTGGGGGCAGGCACCTGCCCTTTAAAGGGAGGGGAGCCCCACTGAAAACTAATTAGCTGCTGGATGGCCGAAAAATGTGTCCAGTCTCCCACAAGTGGCCAAGGTGGGATTGCCCAGGGTTTTCGGGCCCATCGTCGGGGCTCCCTCTGAGAAAATTTGGCCTGTGACTTGTAGAGGAACATGCAGGTGGCGGTGTTCCCAAGCACCTGCTGCACTTGTTCTTCTAGGCGGTAGAAGTTGTAGGTTTGTGGGGTGCTGCCAAAGAATCCTTGCTGAGTTGCTACAGAGCATCTTGTAAATGGTACACACTGCAGCTATGGTGCACTGGTGATGGAAGAGGTGAATGTTTGTGGTGATGGATGGGGTGCCAATCAAGCAGGATGCTTAGTCCTGGTTGATGATGAGCATCTCGAATGTTGTTGGAGCTGCACTTTCAAAGCAAATGCCAAGTATTGCATCACCCTCCTGACTTCTGCCTTGTATATGGTGGACAGGCATTGGAGGGTCAGGACACTACCCTGAGGAACTCCTGCAGCGATGTCCCTCGTACTGAGATGATTGATCTCCAACAACCACAACCATCTTCCTTTGTGCTTGATATGTCTCCAGCTATTGCACAGTTTTCCCCTTGATTCCCATTGATTTCAATTGTTCTAGGGCTCCTTAATGCCACACTCTGTCAAATACTGCCTTGATGCCAAAGGCAGTCACTCTCACCTCACCAAGGAATTCAACTCTATTGGACCTGGTCTGGAGCCAAGTGGAGTGCAAACTGAGCACTGGTGAGCAGCATATTGGTGAACAAATACTGCTTGACAGCACTGTCACTTTGCTGATGATTGAGAGTAGATTGGTGGGGCAGTAATTGGCCAGATTGGATTTGTCCTGCTCCTTGTGGACAAGACATATCTGGGCAATTTCCCACATTGTCAGGTAAATGCCAGTGTTGTAGCTGTATTGGAGTAGCTTGGCTAGAGATGTGGCTAGTTCTGGAGCACAACTCTTCAGCACTACAGCTGTGATATTGTCAGCACCCAATAGCATTGTTGTATTCAGTGCACACAGTCCATTCTTGATATCATATGGAGGGAATCATATTGGCTGAAAAACAGCATCTGTGATGGTGGGGACCTTCGGAGGAGACTGAGATGGATCATCTACCCAGCACTTCATGCTGAAGGTGGTTACAAATGCTTCGGCCCTGTCTTTTGCACTAACGTGTTGGGCTTCCCCATCATTGAGGTTGGGGTTGTTTATGGAACCCCCCCCCACTCCCATCAGTTGCTTCATTGTCCACCACCATTCCTGACTGGATATGGCAGAACTGCAGATCTTTGATCTGATCTATTGGGCTGGATTTTATAAGCTCGTTGCCGGTCTCAGCGGGCGGGCCGCACACCAAAGAACCGCCACAATTCCAAGCCCACAGCTCATTTAAACAGCCAGGAAGGGCCGCATCCCCCCACCCCCACCGATCATGTTGAGCAGCCGGGCTTCTGACCGCGGCAATGGTGTCAGCTGCCTGTGTGCAGGTGCTGATGACATTTTAAAGGGTTGTTAGCCTTACTGGCTAATTTAAATTTTTAAAGATAGACTGAATTAAATTAAGTAAAAATATTTCTTTTGTCCCTCTTCCACCCACCCAATAACAATTAAATTAATTATTGCCTTTTCCCCCCCAAAAACACTTACCTTTACCAGCTGACCGTCCGCCCTGCAAACTGCATAACCTTTAAACTACAACCTTTCCCACCATCCCCTCCACCCATGATGTTAATTTGACCCTGTGTCCTCCCCAATCCCCTGCACTGATAAACTTACTTCCTCCCCCCTCTCCACCAGTGTAGCGCCTCATTTCCCCAGAAGGGGATCCGAAAGTGCAGGAATGCCGTCCGCTGGGCCAAAGATCGCAGCGGAATATCAGGAAACTGAACTGGAGCAGCCATATAAATACTGTGGCTACAGGAGCAAGTCAGAGGCTAGGGATCCTGCGGTGACTAACCTACCTCCTGAATCCCCAAAGCCTGTCCACCATCTACAAGGCACAAGTCAGGAGTGTGATGGAATACTCTCCACTTGCCTGGATGGGTGCAGCTCCAACAGCACTCACGAAGCTCAACATCCAGAACAAAGCAGCTCGCTTGATTGGCACCCCATCCACCACCTTCAACATTCACTCCCTTCACCACCAACGCACAGTGGCAGCAGTGTGTCCCATCAACAAGGTGCACTGCAGCAACTCAACAAGGTTCCTTTGACAGCACCTTCCAAACCCGTGACCTCTATGACCTAGAAGGACAAGGGCAGCTGATACATGGGAACACCACCTACAGGTTCTCCTCCAAACCACACACCATCCCGATTTGGAACTATATCGCTGCTCCTTCACTGTCGCTGGGTCAAAATCCTGGAACTACATTCTTAACAGCACTGTTGGTGTACCTACACTCCAAGGACTGCAGTGGTTCAAGAAGGCAGCTCACCACCACCTCTTCAAGGGCAATTAGGGATGGGCAATAAATGCTGGCCTAGCCAGCGACGCTTATATCTCATCAACGAATAAAAAAAAAATCAGGAGGCAACGTAAGTTTATTTAAATTAATTATTTTGTTTGATTTACATATTCAAATTGTGGTCCCATCGCCCAGCAGGATGTGCATGGCGGGCCTCATCCAGGGCCATCTTCAGGCCTCCCCTCCGCTACGGATCCTGACAGCGAGGGCTCCTTAAGGTCCAGCCCACTGTATAGAAAGCAAAATAAATGTTGGGTAAAGCAGATAGGATTAAGAGAGGGAGTTAAAAGAGGCAGCAGAAAAAGTAAAAATGAAATTTTTAAATTAAAAAAAAAAGTCTCCAACACCAATTAACTTTCTGAAGGGAATGAGATTTCACATTTGTAAAATTACATTTTCAGCACGAGAGGTTGTTTGGCAGTAACTTTGACTTAAATTATTCCATGAAGAATTCACATTGTTCTGAATGTATCAGCTCCAGCTTTGGTGTCTTTAGTAGGGAAGTAGTGGGCAAGTTGGACCCCACCAGAAAGGCCGAGAGGGGGGTTTTGACGACTGGGCAACTCTCAACCTCCATAAATTTGCCCAGGCATGCGCCATGGAGAGGTCACTCCATAGTTGCCTCACAGCGACTAAAACAACACGGAAGGCAGCAGTTACGGGTTATAAGTCCAGATAAATTGGCGTAGAAACTGGGCGCCACGGGTTGCCTTTGTCGGTGCGAGAGGTCATTGCACCTCACTGGACAGCTACCGCCCGCCTCAAACCGGGCAGCCCCCGGTCAATAAGGTTCTGTCCCGCCACAGTCTGCCTGCTTCAATGGGTGCTTGGAGCTCAGGGTCATTGCCCGAAAGGTGGACTGATACACCGCACCAAACAACATGAAAAAAGGAAAGAAGGTACCAGCCCTTCGCTTTGCAAGCTGGAACGTCAGAACTATGTGTCCTGGCCTGTCGGAAGACCTTACACAAATCAACGATTCTCGGAAGACCGCCATCATTAACAACGAGCTCAGTAGATTCAATGTGGACATTGCAGCACTTCAGGAGACTCGCCTCCCCGCGAGTGGCTCTCTAGCAGAGCAAGACTACACCTTCTTCTGGCAGGGCAGGGATCCTGAAGAACCAAGACAGCATGGAGTGGGCTTCGCCATCAGAAACTCCTTGCTCAGCATGATAGAGCCTCCCTCAAATGGCTCGGAACGCATACTGTCCATCCGACTGCTCACCACCTCTGGTCCAGTACACCTACTCAGCATCTATGCTCCAACACTCTGCTCCGCACCTGAAGCTAAAGACCAGTTCTATGAACAACTCCATAACATCATTAGCAGCATCCCCAACACCGAACACCTATTCCTGCTGGGGGACTTTAATGCCAGGGTTGGGGCCGACCATGACTCATGGCCCTCCTGCCTTGGGCGCTATGGCGTTGGAAGGATGAATGAGAACGGGCAGAGACTGCTTGAGTTGTGTACCTATCATAACCTCTGCATCACCAACTCGTTCTTTCACACTAAACCCTGTCACCAGGTTTCATGGAGGCACCCAAGATCACGTCGTTGGCACCAGTTAGACCTCATTGTCACAAGGCGAGCCGCCTTAAACAGTGTTCAAATCACACGCAGCTTCCACAGTGCGGACTGCGACACCGACCACTCCCTGGTGTGCAGCAAGGTTAGACTCAGACCAAAGAAGTTGCATCATTCCAAGCAGAAGGGCCACCCGCGCATCAACACGAGCAGAATTTCTCACCCACAGCTGTTACAAAAATTTCTAAATTCACTTGTAACAGCCCTTCAAAACACTCCCACAGGGGATGCTGAGACCAAGTGGGCCCACATCAGAGACGCCATCTATGAGTCAGCTTTGACCACCTACGGCAAAAGTGCGAAGAGAAATGCAGACTGGTTTCAATCTCATAATGAAGAGCTGGAACCTGTCATAGCCGCTAAGCGCATTGCACTTTTGAACTACAAGAAAGCCCCCAGCGATTTAACATCCGCAGCACTTAAAGCAGCCAGAAGTACTGCACAAAGAACAGCTAGGCGTTGCGCAAACGACTACTGGCAACACCTATGCAGTCATATTCAGCTGGCCTCAGACACCGGAAACATCAGAGGAATGTATGATGGCATGAAGAGAGCTCTTGGGCCAACCATCAAGAAGATCACCCCCCTCAAATCTAAATCGGGGGACATAATCACTGACCAACGCAAACAGATGGACCGCTGGGTTGAGCACTACCTAGAACTGTACTCCAGGGAGAATGCTGTCACTGAGACTGCCCTCAATGCAGCCCAGCCTCTACCAGTCATGGATGAGCTGGACATACAGCCAACCAAATCGGAACTCAGTGATGCCATTGATTCCCTAGCCAGCGGAAAAGCCCCTGGGAAGGACAGCATTACCCCTGAAATAATCAAGAGTGCCAAGCCTGCTATACTCTCAGCACTACATGAACTGCTATGCCTGTGCTGGGACGAGGGAGCAGTACCCCAGGACATGCGCGATGCCAACATCATCACCCTCTATAAAAACAAAGGTGACCGCGGTGACTGCAACAACTACCGTGGAATCTCCCTGCTCAGCATAGTGGGGAAAGTCTTTGCTCGAGTCGCTCTGAACAGGCTCCAGAAGCTGGCCGAGCGCGTCTACCCTGAGGCACAGTGTGGCTTTCGTGCAGAGAGATCGACTATTGACATGCTGTTCTCCCTTCGTCAGATACAGGAGAAATGCCGTGAACAACAGATGCCCCTCTACATTGCTTTCATTGATCTCACCAAAGCCTTTGACCTCGTCAGCAGACGTGGTCTCTTCAGACTACTAGAAAAGATCGGATGTCCACCAAAGCTACTAAGTATCATCACCTCATTCCATGACAATATGAAAGGCACAATTCAACATGGTGGCTCCTCATCAGAGCCCTTTCCTATCCTGAGTGGTGTGAAACAGGGCTGTGTTCTCGCACCCACACTTTTTGGGATTTTCTTCTCCCTGCTGCTTTCACATGCGTTCAAATCCTCTGAAGAAGGAATTTTCCTCCACACAAGACCAGGGGGCAGGTTGTTCAACCTTGCCCGTCTAAGAGCGAAGTCCAAAGTACGGAAAGTCCTCATCAGAGAACTCCTCTTTGCTGACGATGCTGCTTTAACATCTCACACTGAAGAATGCCTGCAGAGTCTCATCGACAGGTTTGCGTCTGCCTGCAATGAATTTGGCCTAACCATCAGCCTCAAGAAAACGAACATCATGGGGCAGGATGTCAGAAATGCTCCATCCATCAATATTGGCGACCACGCTCTGGAAGTGGTTCAAGAGTTCACCTACCTAGGCTCAACTATCACCAGTAACCTGTCTCTAGATGCAGAAATCAACAAGCGCATGGGTAAGGCTTCCACTGCTATGTCCAGACTGGCCAAGAGAGTGTGGGAAAATGGCGCACTGACACGGAACACAAAAGTCCGAGTGTATCAGGCCTGTGTCCTCAGTACCTTGCTCTACGGCAGCGAGGCCTGGACAACGTATGCCAGCCAAGAGCGACGTCTCAATTCATTCCATCTTCGCTGCCTTCGGAGAATACTTGGCATCAGGTGGCAGGACTATATCTCCAACACAGAAGTCCTTGAAGCGGCCAACACCCCCAGCTTATACACACTACTGAGTCAGCGGCGCTTGAGATGGCTTGGCCATGTGAGCCGCATGGAAGATGGCAGGATCCCCAAAGACACATTGTACAGCGAGCTCGCCACTGGTATCAGACCCACCGGCCGTCCATGTCTCCGTTATAAAGACGTCTGCAAACGTGACATGAAATCGTGTGACATTGATCACAAGTCATGGGAGTCAGTTGCCAGCATTCGCCAGAGCTGGCGGGCAGCCATAAAGACAGGGCTAAATTGTGGCGAGTCGAAGAGACTTAGTAGTTGGCAGGAAAAAAGACAGAGGCGCAAGGGGAGAGCCAACTGTGCAACAGCCCCAACAAACAAATTTCTCTGCAGCACCTGTGGAAGAGCCTGTCACTCCAGAATTGGCCTTTATAGCCACTCCAGGCGCTGCTTCACAAACCACTGACCACCTCCAGGCGCGTATCCATTGTCTCTCGAGATAAGGAGGCCCAAAAGAAGTGGGCAAGTATGCAACTTCCGCCATTGCACTGATTTCAATGCCGAGTCAATCAGCAAGGACCATTATAATGCATCCTTTGGAGGAGCTGCGTATCTCTAACAGAAACATCCGTCTTCCGTGCATGTGCGTATGCCGGAAATTGCTGTCTGTTTTAACCTATTATAACAGTAAGCACTGTTAGCCTCACCTTTATTATCAATGCAAAATCCAGGCCAACTTTATTAATTTACCAACATAAAGGGATTTAGGAATAGATTTCTCAAATCTGGTCAACTTTTTCATCTCAGCTACACTATTTGAGAAACCAATGCATATTCAGGGAATAAAATAATTTCTGCATTTTAGTTTTGGGCAACAAAGAATAACAAATTTGCAGCCTACAAATAATAACATTTAGAAAATAATGCCAAAAGCCTGAACATCATTGAAAAGGTAATGCACCAAATCTATGCCATTAGTCCTGGAACTGCTGCAAACAACATTTGGTCCAATTAGTGGTAGCTGTGATTTACTAGCTTACATTAGCTTCAGCGCTTTCTGCTGGGAGAATTGCATTGCATATGCAGTTTAAAGGGGCAACTAATGATTACTGCAGAAGTGTGATGGGTTGACTACACATGGAAAATTTTTCTATCAATCTAGGAATACAATTCTTTCTCCCTATTTGGCAATCTGTTGTCAGCATTCCCAGTCCCAGATTAAGTTTCACTGAATCAGCACATCATTTAAGCATTTAGATATTGTTGATACAAAATTAGCAAGCACCTGAGACAAATTACAGGGCAGCAAACCATTACAACGCTCTGGAAATAAGAAAGCAACTTGCATTTATATAATGTCTTTCACAATGTCAGGATGTCCCAAGGCCCTTTATGCCAATTGAGTATTTTTGAAGCGTATCCATTGTTGTAATGTAGGTTGCTTGTGCATAATGTGACACTGCCAAAAATGACATGCAGTTGCTCTTTCTTCTTTGTAACAAAGACCTGTTTGCGGGTTAATTAAGGAAAGCCAGCAAGGATTTGTTAAGGGCAAATCGTGTTTAATTAAATTGCTTGAGTTTTTTGATGAGGTAACAGAAAGGGTTGATGAGGGTAGTGCGGTTGATGTGGTGTACATGGACTTTCAAAAGGCATTTGATAAAGTGCCATATAACAAGCTTGTTGGCAAAATTAGAGCCCATGGAATAAAAGGGACAGTAGCAGCATGGATACGAAATTGGTTGAATGACAGGAAACAGAGAGTAATTTTTTAAAAAATTAACTTCAAATCATGAATTGCTTCCAGATATTGCTCTAGTCATAGTCCCAAAGGACCATAGACATCTTTCCCCGATAGAGAGAGATAGTTAGTGATGTATAGCTTGAGGGTCACCACTCCTCAAGCGTGGGGCAAGGTGAGGAGGCAGGCGTCCATGAACTACCACAGCCAGTACGGAGATTGAACCCGCATTGACAAGAGGAAGGTATATGGTGGGGTTCCCCAGGGAGTCAGTGTTAGGATCACTGCTTTTCCTGATATATATTAATGACCTAGACTTGTGTGTACAGGGCACAATTTCAAAATTTGCAGATGACACAAAACTTGGAAGTGTTGTGAACTGTGAGGAGGATAGTGATAAACTTCAAGAGGACATAGACAGGCTGGTGCAATGGGCAGAAAAGTGGCAGATGTAATTTAATGCAAAGATGTGTGAAGTGATTCATTTTGGTAGGAAGAACAAGGAGAGGCAATATAAAATAAAGGGTACAATTCTAAAGGGGGTGCAGGAGCAGAGGGACCTGAGGGTATATGTACACAAACCATTGAAGGTGGTAGGGCAGGTTGAGAAAGCTGTTAATAAAGCATATTACGAGAGGAATTGAAAATAAAAGTAAGGATGTTACGCATCAGTTATACAGGGCATTGGTGAGACCACATCTCGAATACTGTGTGCAGTTTTGGTCTCCTTATTTAAGGAAGGATGTAAGTGCATTGGAGGCAGTTCGGAGGAGGTTTACTAGATTGAGAGGGTTGTATTATGAGGAAAGGTTGGACAGACTGGGCTTGTTTTCACTGGAGTTTAGAAGAGTGAGGGGAGACTTGATTGAAGTTCATAAGATCCTGAACGGTCTTGACAAGGTGGATGTGGAGAGAATGTTTCCTCTTGTGGGTGAGTCCAGAACTAGGGGACACTATTTTAAAATTAGGTGTCGCCCTTTTAGGACAGAGAAGAGGAGAATTTTTTTTCTCTCAGAGGATTGTGTGACTTTGGAACTCTCTGCCTCAGAAGGTGGTGGAGGCGGGGTCATTGAATATTTTTAAGGTGGAGGTAGAAGGATTCTTGTTAGGAAAGGGAGTCAAAGGTTATCGGGGGTAGATGGGAGTGTGGAATTCAAAACACAAACAGATCAGCCATGATCTTATTGAATAGCGGAGCAGGCTCAAGGGACCGAATGGCTTACATTTGCTCCTAATTCATATGTTCATATATGGGATCCTGAGCTTTATAAATAGAGGCATAGAGTACAAAAGCAGGAAGTTATGGTGAACCTTTATTGTGTCCAGTTCTGGGCACTGCACTTTAGGAAAAATGTGAAGGCACGAGAGGGGCTGCAGAAAAGATTCATGAGAATGGTTCCAGCAATAGGGAACTTCAGTTGCGTGGATAGATTGGAGAAGTTGGGACTGTTATCCTTGGAGAAGAGAAGATTTAAAGGAGATTTGATGGAGGTGTTCAAAATCATGAGGGGTTTGGACAGGGTAAATGGGGAGAAACTGTTCCCGTTGACAGAAGGATCAAGAACCAGAGGTCCCTGATTTTTTTACGCAGTGAGTGTTTAGGATCTGGAATGCACTGCCTGAAAGTGTGGTGAAGGCAGATTCAATCATGAATTTCAAAAGAGATTTGGACAATTTTATTTTATTTATTTTGACACACAGCGCTGAAACAGGCCCTTCGGCCCACCGAGTCTGTGCCAACCATCAAACACCCATTTATACTAATCCTACACTAATTCCATATTCCTATCACATCCCCACCTGTTCCTATATTTCCCTACCACCTACCTATACTAGGGGTAATTTATAATGGCCAATTTACCTATCAACCTGCAAGTCTTTGGCATGTGGGAGGAAACCGGAGCACCCGGAGGAAACCCATGCAGACACAGGGAGAACTTGCAAACACCACACAGGCAGTACCCAGAATTGAACCCGGGTCGCTGGAGCTGTGAGGCTGCGGTGCTAACCACTGCGCCACTATGAATAGAAAAAAATTACAGTGCTTATGGGGAAAAGGCTGGGGAGTGGGACTAGCTGAGTTGTTCTTGCAGAAAACTGGCATGGACACAAAGGTCCTTCTTCTGCACTGTATCCATTGTATAATTCTATCGTCAGGATTTTATGCTGGCAACAGGCGTCACGATGTTTGAAAAAAGCACCATCGTGAAACCCGCGTTGCCTTTTCTGTGGGAGGCCCGCCGAATCAACTGCCAATTAGGCACTTAACTGAAAAGCGGTGAGCCTTCCACAGGATCAAAGAGCGTGGCGATGGAAGTCCCGCCCTCGGAGAGCTGCCGGCCAATATTTAACTGTGCCCAAAGATTTTGTCTTCTTTAGCCACTAATAAACACACCATGGAGCCTGGATGGCGCATACCAAGCATAAACCCATATTCCCATTCATTTTCCTTATATCTCAAGTTGCTGATATTAATATTCTTTGTGTTCTGATTTAGGATTTATCCTAAATGCAATTGGGTTAAGAGCAGCCCTTTCCAAATCTCCAGGCCTGAACATTCAAGAAAGGGTTACCTAGCAAGTAATGGGATGGAGTATTATGGGCTAGATTGCCAGGGGCTTGAGCCACCCCATAGTGCTGATTATTTTATCATTTATAATGCTGAGAACAAAACCTAACAGTGCAGGTGATTTGCTGTGTAGAATCGCGAGGACAGATTCTAAAGTGTAAAGACACAGTTACTGGAGAAAATTATTGATCAGGTGGGCGGCACAGTGGCGCAGTGGTTAGCACCGCAGCCTCACAGCTCCAGAGACCCAGGTTCGATTCTGGGTACTGCCTGTGCGGAGTTTGCAAGTTCTCCCTGTGTCTGTGTGGGTTTTCGCCGGGTGCTCCGGTTTCCTCCCACATCCAAAGACTTGCAGGTAATAGGTAAATTGGCCATTATAAATTGCCCCTAGTGTAGGTAGGTGATAGGGAATATGGGATTACTGTAGGGTTACTACAAATGGGTGGTTGTTGGTCGGCACAGACTCGGTGGGCCGAAGGGCCTGTTTCAGTGTTGTATCAATAAATAAATAAAAGGTGGTTTTTCAGTATGAATTCATTTGGAAAGGCCTGCTTTTTTTCTGAAAGGTAACTGCTTTCTCAGGGATGAAATAGAACAGCATCTGCAACAAATTTATCAAATGTTTCTCCTCTATATAAAAAAAGGATAATTATATAAATGAGCAAGATCCATTTTTAACGTAATGTTACTGGTTCTTTTTAAAGGCATAGGGAAACAACTGCAATTGACTCATGTTATTTACGTCTTGTTCTATTTTTTTCAACATCATTGTTTCACATGGTTGGGCGGTTGCCTAAATGTGTGCATTAGTACTAAAAATATGCAGTTTCCAACAATGATGTGCTACACAAGCAAGTGTTACGACCAGCTGAGAAAGAGTTCTAGGGTTCCCTTTCAGCCGTCACCTGGTCTTACTGTAACAGGGGTTAATTTTAAACACTGTGTTTTGCTCCCCCTTGGTGAATCCTTAGTCACCGCTTTCCAATTGTAAGGCAAAGAAACCAGCACAAACAGGCTTTCTTAGCTTTAAGGAAGAAAGATTGAAATTTATTAAACTTAAACTCTAATTCAGTTGATGCCTTATGGATACATGGCGCGCCCACGCTAGCATGCATATGCGATACATACATTCAAATAGATACAGAAAGAGCAGAAGAAAAATAAAGTGGAAAGGTTTGAGGCAATAGCTGAAGAGTTGTTGTTATGGTTCTTCGAGATCCCTGTAGAGTCCTTGATTGTTGGTAGATCTTGCTTTTCATTGGGGCCCAGTATTCTTCTTAAACCTTGTTTGCTGTAGGAGTCTTTACTTTCTTGGAGTTCATGCATCTTCAGTGGATTCAGAGGCTTGTGAGAAAGAGATGGGAGCAGACAGGAGAGAGATCTCAGTCCAGGAACAAACAGCTTTCTTCCAAAACTCTTTGTACAAATTCAAAAAACTCAGATTGCCCAGCAAGTTAGTCATGTGACTAGCTGGTTTGACCATGTCCATTTGTGTATTCAGCCATCTTAGCAGTCAACCTGGAATATGAGCTCCCCACCTTCAAAGTCTGGTGATCAAAGGTCTATTGTGGGTTGAATGTCAGGGAATGGCTGCTTTGTCCTTCCAAACACCGTCAGTTAATATGCAAATGTCTTTTCCAGCCACAGCTGATCTGTTTAACAAGTCCTTCCTTAACTCCTATAACAGTTTAAAATCAATGTTCATGACAAAATTAATGTGCCTCATTCTTGGCAGGTGGGGGCCGAGCATGACATAAGCTGGCTTGTGCATGACCATGTACTAAAGTAACATTGCTCGTGAGCAAACTAGCTGTATGCAGGATGCTTCCATTTGGTGACATCTCTAAAAATTTACAAGTAATAAATAAATAATTTTTTTTTGTAACTTTAAATAATAAATTGAAAATGGCCACTAATGGTAGTGAAATGCTGTGGTCAGTTTTGCTGAAGATGCTTTGGCCTGCTGCTTTGTCACATGAACAGAAGGGGTTCTTCAAAGGACAGTGCAGACATTTATCTAAGTGTAGTTTGTATGTTAACGTCTGACACATAAATGTTCCAGGATGCACCAATGTGTTTCAGGGGCTGCTTCTTCATTTTTATTACCTTCCACATACACTGGAATGTCTTTTGGATTCCAAGCTTCTTTTTCCACTATTAAAACTCTTTAGAGTAAAGTTATGGAACATGAAGTGCATGATAATTATCTTGAAAGCCCTTAGGGTATTTTATTGCAACGTGACTTGTTATGTCTAGATAGCTGAAGCGCTGCTTCAAGATGCCAAATAATGATCCTAAGTGTTGAATGGGCCATGTTGTGCCTCTGCCCAAGGGTAGCTCAAGGGTATTTTTATTTGTGGAAAGCAAGAGGTGTTGATTGACTCTGTGCTGCCCTCTCACATTGTTGATGCTACTGCTCAGTGGCGAGTCCTGTGAAGGTTTGGCCCTCTTGAAATAAGTATCCTCCTTGATGCATTTGTGGTCAGCATACTGGGCGGCACTACAGTTCCCAGTGTTATCTGGAAGGAGCAAGAGACATAAAGATTGAAGATCGTGAAGATTGAATAACATGCATTGTTGTTTGAATTGTAGTTGGCTGAGAGATCACAGTTGAGGCATAATCTTCCGACAAAACTTCCTAAGCCACAGCTTGTCACCACACGCCAGGTAGCTGTGCTGTAAATAGTAGCCCAGATGGATTGTATTATAACTATCTGGACAACAGTACTTTGATGTCAGTTCACACCTCGAGCAGTCCGTCCCTGCTCATCTTCCTCAGCCAAGTCCAGTGAAAGGGAGGCACTGAAAGTAATCCTCATTACGCTGTGTATATAGAATAAGCTTCTGTTAAAATCAGATGATGCCTCTGGGCTCTTCTCTACAATAGGTGCTGGCTCAGCTCCAATTCCCAAATTATACTGGTGAAAATAATGGCATACACAACCAATGTAAAAGATCAGCAAGATTGTTCAATCTCGACCCCACTCCTTAATGCAGCAATTATGCTGGTATTAATGGGCTTAAGTAATATTTTGACTGCATTGTGTGCTTTATCAAATAGAATACTTCTCCCACTGCTAGTCATACATCTCAGAGCAGTGAACAATTGAGAAACTTGCAGTAAAAATATCAGTGACCCAAGTGGAGCATACAATTGTAATTAGTTTGGGATCAACCCAATTGTTAGAGCTATACTGAATTGTATTTTTTCTTCATTCATGGGATGTCAGCATCACTAGCAAGGTCAACATTTGTTGCCCATCCCAAATTGCCCTTGAAAAGGTGGTGATAAGCTGCCTTCTTAAACTATTGCAGTCCATGTGGTGTAGGTATACCCACAGTGTTGTTAGGGAGGGAGTTTCAGGATATTGAACCAGTAACAGTGAAGGAACGGCAATATAGTTCCAAGTCAGGATGGTGTATAGCTTGGAGGGAACATGCAGGTGGTGGTGTTCCCATGCATCTGCTGCCCTTGCTCTTCTAGGTGGCAGATGTCGCGGGTTTGGAAGGTGCTATCGAAGGAGCCTTGCCGAGTTGCCGCTGCACATCTTGTATATGGTGCACACTGCTGCCACTGTGCACTGGTGGTAGAGGGAGTGAATAGTCAAGGTGTGAATGAGGTGCCAATCAAGCGGACTGCTTTGTGCTGGATGGTGTTGAGTTTCTTGAGTGTTGTTGGAGCTGCACTCATCCACACAAGTGGAGAGTATTCCATCACACTCCTGATTTGTGCCTTGTAAATGGTGGACAGGCTTTGGGCAGTCAAGAGGTGAGTTACTTGCCTCAGAATTCCCAGCCTCTGACCTACTCTTGTAGCCACAGTATTTATATGGCTGGTCAATGGTGATGTTGATGGTGGGGATTCGGCAATAATCATGCTGTTGAATGTCAAGGGGAGATGGTTAGAATTTCTCTTGTTGAAGATGGTCATTTCCTGGCACTTGTGTGGCATGAATGTTACTTGCCAATTATTAGCCCAAGCCTGAATGTTGTCCAGGTCATGCTACATGCAGGCATGGACATCTTCTGTATCTGAGGAGTTGCAAATGGTAATGAACAGTGTGCAATCATCAGCAAACATCCTCACTTCTGACTTTATGATGGAGGGAAGATCATTGATGGAACAGCTGAAGATGGTTGGACTTGTGACACGACCCTGAGGAATTCCTGTAGTGATATCCTGGGGCTGAGATGTTTGGCCTCCAACAACCACAACCATATTCCTTTATACTAGGTATGACTCCAACCAGTGGACTGTTTTCCCCCTGATTCCCATTGACTTCAAATTTGCTAATGCTCCTTGATGCCAAACTCAGTGAACTGTTGCTTTTATGTCAAGGACAGTCACTCTCACCTTCCATCTTGAATTCATCTCTTTTATCCATGATTGAACCAAGACTATGCCATACACGGAAAGAACCGTGATGAAATAAACAATGATGAAATATGATATTTAAAAAAAAGATCAACATTTAAACAAGACCACAAGAACATGGACACTTGTACCACAGCCAAAATGGAGTAGTGGTCACATGACCCCTTCTGTACTGGGAGCCAACAAACCTGTCTACGAGAATGGAACTCATTAACCTCATCTGAAATAGTTCTGCGGAAAACCCCTTTGAAATCGAAAATAGGACTATTGCATACTAATGACTCTTATCAACATGAATGAACAAAGGAATCTGGAGACAGGTGGACTCACAGCCCAAACTAAAATAGAATAGGTGTTAAATAGCACCGTGTTAACAGAATGGTCCCCATTCAGCCATCAATCGATAGCCATGGTCTTCACCTCCTGGTCCATTGTGTGATCACACCAGGGGACAGCGCCATGTATCTCCTAACAGAAACTCGCATGTGTTGAATTTTTACCTTAAAAAGGTAACTATATTGGCAAACAGAATTAAGGAAAATCCCAAGGCTTTTTATACATATATAAAGAGCAAGAGGGTAACCAGGGAAAGGGCTGGCCCACTCAAGGACAAAGATGGGAATCTATGCGTGGAGCCAGAGGAAATGGGCGAGGTGCTGAATGAGTACTTTGCATCAGTATTCACCAAGGAGAAGGACTTGGTGGATGATGAGCATAGGGAAGGGAGTGCAGATAGTCTCAGTCATCTCATTATCAAAAAGGAGGAGGTGTTGGGTGTCTTGCAAAGCATTAAGGTAGATAAGTCCCAGGACCTGATGGGATCTACCCCAGAATACTGAGGGAGGCAAGGGAAGAAATTGTTGGGGCCTTGACAGAAATCTTTGCATCCTCATTGGCTACAGGTGAGGTCCCAGAGGACTGGAGAAGAGCCAATGTTGTTCCTTTGTTTAAGAAGGGTGGCAAGGATAATCCAGGAAATTATAGACCGGTGAGCCTTACGTCAGTGGTAGGGAAACTATTAGAGAGGATTCTTCGGGACAGGATTTACTCCCATTTGGAAACAAACAAACTTATTAGCGAGAGACAGCATGGTTTTGTGAAGGGGAGGTCGTGTCTTACTAATTTGAAAGAGTTTTTTGAGGAAGTGACGAAGATGATTGATGAGGGAAGGGCGGTGGATGTTGTCCATATGGACTTTCGTAAAGCCTTTGACAAGGTCCCGCATGGCAGACTGGTGCAAAAGGTGAAGTCACACGGGATCAGAGGAGAGCTGGCAAGATGGATACAGAACTGGCTCAGTCACAAAAGACAGCGGATGGGTGTTTTTCTGAATGGAGGAATGTGACCAGTGGTGTTCCACAGGGATCAGTGCTGGGACCTTTGTTGTTTGCAGTATATATAAATGATTTGGAGGAAAATGTAGCTGGTCTGATTAGTAAGTTTGCGGACGACCCAAAGGTTGGTGGAGTTGCGGATAGTGATGAGGATTGTCAGAGGATACAGCAGGATATAGATCGGTTGGAGACTTGGGCGGAGAAATGGCAGATGGAGTTTAATCCGGACAAATGTGAGGTAATGCATTTTGGAAGGTCTAATGCAGGTGGGAGGTATACAGTAAATGGCAGAACCCTTAGGAGTATTGACAGGCAGTGAGATCTGGGCGTACAGGTCCACAGGTCACTGAAAGTGGCAACGCAGGTGGATAAGGTAGTCAAGAAGGCATACGGCATGCTTGCCTTCGTCGGTCGGGGCATAGAGTATAAAAATTGGCAAGTCATGTTGCAGGTGTACAGAACCTTAGTTAGGCCACACTTAGAATATTGCGTGCAATTCTGGTTGCCACACTACCAGAAGGACATGGAGGCTTTGGAGAGGGTACAGAGGAGGTTTACCAGGATGTTGCCTGGTCTGGAGGGCATTAGCTATGAGGAGAGGTTGGAAAAACTCGGATTGTTTTCACTGGAAGGACGGAGGTGGAGGGGGCGACATGATAGAGGTTTACAAAGTTATGAGCGGCATGGATAGAGCGGATAGTCAGAACCTTTTTCCCAGGGTGGAAGAGTCAGTTACCTGGGGGCATAGGTTTAAGGTGCGAGGGGCAAAGTTTAGAGGGGATGTGCGAGGCAAGTATTTTACACAGAGGGTGGTGAGTGCCTGGAACTTGCTGCCAGGGGAGGTGGTGGAAGCAGGTACGATAGCGACATAGTTTAAGAGTCATCTTGACAAATATATGAATGGAAAGGGAATAGAGGGATACGGTCCCCGGAAGTGCAGAAGGTGTTAGTTTAGGCGGGCATCAAGATCGGCGCAGGCTTGGAGGGCCGAATGGCCTGTTCCTGTGCTGTACTGTTCTTTGTTCTTTGTTCTCTGGAGAGAGAGGAAGAGATCAAGCCAACACCTTCAGAAACCAGTCCGGGGCTATGAAAGAGATTCTGCCAAGCAAGGAAGAAGCCCTGCTGCAGCAGAGAACTTAAAGTGAGCATCACTTCCTGTCTGATGTTTTAACCACCAGAAAATCTACAACACCTCAACAAGTTCAAGACTACAAACAACCAGCCAAGAGATTGTCCCTCTGAGAAGATTCAACAGGTTTACCATAAACCACAAACACCTACCTCATTTTGAGCTTTAAACTACATAACCTTTTTCTCTCTATCTATTTCTTATGGTGTTTATATGTGTGAGTGAAGGTGAGGTTGCGACCATTTTGGGAATTGTGTAAAAATAAATACTTTCTATAAAAAACCTATGAGAAAACATGTCATTTGTCTGTTTATATGAGCTGAAAGACACTCAGCGGCTAATGCAACTCTCATGCTCACGGTAGAGGGAGATAGAAGAGCAGATATGTGGGCAAATCTCTGAGAAATGCAAGAACAATACAGCAGTAATAGTAGGGGATTTTAACTACCCCAATATTAACTGGGATAGTTTTAGTGTGAAAGGAATTGAGGGAGCAGAAATCTTGAGATGCATTCAGGAGAATTTATTTGCCCAATATGGAACAAGTCCAACAAGAGAGGGCACAGTTTTGGATGTAGTTTTATGAAATGAAGATGGGCAGGTAGAAGGAGAGCATTTTGGTGGTAGTGATCATAATTCAGTCAGTTTTAACATAATTATGGAAAAGGGCAGAGATAGAACAGGAGTTAGATTTCTCAATTGGGACAAGGCCAATTTTACTAAACTAAAGAGTGATTTAGTGAAAGTGGACTGGAAAAAGCTACTTGAAGGTAAATCAGTGTCAAAACAGTGGGAGGCATTCAAAGGGGAGATTCAAGACGTTCAGGGTAAACATGTTTCCACAAAGAAAAAGGGTCAGGTGGCCAAATCTAGAGCCCTGTGGATGTCAAGGAGCCTACAGGGTAAGATAAGGCAGAAAAGGAAAGCTTGTGTCTGACACAGAGAACTCAATACTACAGAAAGCCGAGAGGTGCATAGAAAGTGGAGGGGTGGAATCAAAAGGGAAATTAGAAAAGCAAACAGTGGGCATGAAAGAATATTGGCAAGCAAAATCAAGGTGAACCCAAAGATGTTTTTATCAATACACTAAGAGTAAGAGGATAACTAAGGAGAGAGTAAGACCCATAAGAGGCCAAAAAGGTAACCTATGTGTAGGAGCGGAAGATATTGGTATGGTTCTTAATGAACACTTTACATCTGTCTTCACAAAAGAGGGACATTGCAGATATTGTAGCTAAGGAGGAAGAGTATGAAGTATTGGATGTGATAAACATAGGGAGAGGAAGTATTAATAGGATTAGCATCCTTGAAAGTTGATAAATCACCAGGGCCAGATGAAATGTATACTAGGCTGTTAAAAGAAGCAAGAGAGGAAATAGTAGAGGGTCTGATCATCATTTTCTAGTCCTCACTGGATGCAGATGTGGTACCGGAGGATTTGAGAATTGCTAACCTTTTAAAACCTGTTTAACCTGTTTAAAAAGGGAGCAAAGGATAGACCAAATAATTACAGGCCAGTCAGTCTAACCTCAGGAGTGGGCAAATTATTGGAATATATTCTGAGAGACAGGATAAACTGTCACTTAGAAAAGCACAGGCTAATCAAGGATAGTCAGCATGTATTTGTTAAGGGATGATTTTGTTTGACCAACTTTATCGAATTTTTCGAAGTAACAAGGAAGATAGATGAGGGTAGTGCAGTTGATGTGGTCTACATGGATTTTGATAAGGTCCCACATGGCAGACTTGTTAAAAAATAAAATGCCATGGGATCCAGGGAAATGCAGCAAGGTGGATACAAAATTGGCTCAGTGGCAGGAAACAAAGGATAATTGTTGACAGCTATTTTAGTGACTGGAGGGCTGTTTCCAGTGGCATTTCACAGGGCTCAATAATAGGTTCCTTGCTTTTTGTGGTGTATATTAACAATTTGGACGTAAATGTAGGGGGTATGATCAAGAGGTTTGCAGATGACACAAAGATTGGCCATGTGGTAGATAACAAGGAGGATAGCTCTAGGATGCAGGAAGATATTGATGGTCTGGTCAGATGGGCAGAAAAATGGCAAATGGAATTCAACCTGGAGAAGGGTGAGGTGATGCATTTGGGGAGGTCAAACAAGGCAAAGGAATACATGATTAATGGGAAAATAGTGAGAAGTGTAGAGGAAGTAAGGGACCTTGGAGTGAATATCCACAGATCCCTGAAGGTAGCAGAACAGGTCAATAAGGTGGTTAAGAAGGCATATGGAATCCTTTGCTTTATTAGCGGAGGTCTAAAATACAAGAGCAGGGAGGTTATGCTGGAACTGTATAACTCACTGGTTGGCCACAACCTGAGTACTGTGTGCAGTTCTGGTCACCTCATTACAGAAAGGATGCAATTGCACTGGAGAGGATACAGAGGAGATTTTCGAGGATGTTGCCAGGACTGGAAAAATGCAGCAATGAGGAAAGATTGGATAGGCTGGGGTTGTTCTCCTTGGAACAGAGAAGGCTGAGGGGAAATCTGATTGAAATGTAAAATATTTTGAGTGGCCTGGATAGAGTGGAAGTTAAGGGTCTATTCACCTCAGCAGAGAGGTCAGTGACTAGGGGGGCATAGATTTAAAGTGATTGGTAGAAGAATTAGAAGGGAGATGAGGAAACCCTTTTTCACCCAGAGGGTGGTGATGGTCGAGAAACTCACTGCCTGAAAGGGTAGTTGAGGCAAAGACCCTCAACTCATTCAAAGTCTGGATATGTACCTCAGGTGCCGTAAGCTGCAGGGCTACAGACCAAATGCTGGAAGGTGGGATTAGAATAGATAGATCATTTTTCGGCTGGCACAGACACCATGGGCCAAGTGGCCTCTTCCTGTGCCTTAAACTTTCTACTCTAAATGCAGCGATGAAAATACAGAGCCCAAACGGAAGAGTTATAAAAATTGACGTTTCCTTTAAAAAGGGGACAATGTGCTGTAAAATGGCTACTGAAGGTCAAATGACCTGACCCTGTATATTCAAACTGCCATGCTGTCAGTTAAGGACAAAAGTATACATTCCAAGCTAAGAGGTGTCAATTACACTCATTCTGAAGCCATCAAGAGACATTTTTGAATTGAATGGGCTCTCCTGAAACCAAGAAGGTGTGAAGTAGCCACATCCTGGTCATTGTTGGTCACCATGGGGAGAGGACTCTGTGTCTCTCAACAGAGGCGACACATTAGAAACTTTGGCCTGAAAAAGTAGCTCTCTGGAAAGAGGAATGAATCAGAACAACATCATAAAAGCCTGCCCAGTCGAGAACTGCGAGAGGTCCAGCAAAAACAAAAGAAGGAGCCCTGCTGTGAGTTCTACACTTCAACTTGTTGCAGCAGAGAACTGAAAGTGATCACTGCCTCCAGACTAAAATCTCAACTGCCAGAAAAATATACAAACAACACAGGCCTGCAACTTTAAAAAAGAAACTGATCTAGGTGAAGATTCAACATGTTTACCATGAATCCGGAAAACCTACCTCACTGCAAACCACTTACCCATTTCCTCTCTATCTATCTATTCTTGTGCGTGTTTGTGCGAGTGAATGTGTTTGTGGGTGCGGTTGTGACTATTTCAGGAATGAATATTACTCAAAAAATCTTCTGAAAGAAGACAAGAAAACCTGTCGCTGTCTGTTTATTTGACAAATAAAACACAAGGAGTTTAAAACCCAGTAACAAAAACACTTGCAGTGGTCAGTTGGGAGGTGAACAGTGGGTACTACCCAAACCCATTACCATCTGGTCCTAACAAATTGGGGGCTTGAAGCTGGCATCTGAACCATCAGATAAGCAAGAGATTTGGAAAGAGGAGAAAAAGTGACCTCTAAAATTGTGGAAAAGTAAACTAAAAGGTTTTCTTGTGTTCTTCTGTTTTTTCTCTATGGTGCTGAGACAAATGATATGGCCACGTTTAATGCTGAAGATTTTGTAGTGCAGGGAGACATATCCCATGATAAATTAAATCATCTAAACATTAAAGATTTAAAAACTCTAGCTACAGAGGTGAGAATCACTTTCAAATAAAACGCAAATAAACCTGAAATGGTGAAGAGTCTAGCTAACTATTTTAAACTTACCCCTGAACCAGAAGAAGAAAGCATGGAATCGGAGTCTGAAAAAAAATCACCCTAGCTAAATTCAGTTGAAAAGAGAAGAGATGCAGTTTCAGAAGAGAAAAGAGGAAAGAGAGCAGAAACAGTTTGAGTTAGAAAGGCCACGGACGACAGATGAAAATGCCACCAGCCACTCAAACCTTATCCCTAATTCAGAGCAAAACTTTGATGTATTGAGACACTCGTGGTTAGTGCCAAAATTTAATGAGGAGGAGATTTGAGTTATATTTTATCTCCTTTGAGAAAAAAACTACCAGGCTAAAATGTCCGAAAGAATTTTGGACTCTTCTCTTACAAGGGGAGTTCATGGGTAGGGCACGCAAAGCTTTTTCTCTGTTGTCAGAAGAGAAGTCCTCTGACTATGAACAAACTAAAACAGCAATTCTAAATGCATATGAGTTAGTAACCGAAGCCCATCGACAGAAATTCAGACACACTAGGACAAGATCTGCCCAGACATACACTGAATTTGAAGGAATTAAACATATGGCTTTTGATCACTGGATAGGATCTCTCAAGCTAGAGTCTTCATATGAAAATCTGAGAGAAGTGATGCTGCTGGAAGAATTTTAAAATAGCATCCCAGTTAATAAAAGGACATATATTGAAGAACAAAGAGTTACCAGGATAAGAGACACAGCAGAAATGGCCGACAATGCTGAGTTAATACACAGACCCCTAACTCAGAATAAATTTGGGTCTAGTAACTCTTACAGGCAAGGGAGATATCGCAGCGATGCAGATGAAGCAGAAATGAGCTCGAGAGAAAAGGAGAGTAGGGAAGAAAAACCAGATCAGTCTCTCCCCTTTAGAAGAAGGAACCCAGATGATAAACCATTTGGGGCATGCCCGAAGTGTTTCCAGTATGGAAAATCTGGGCATGTCAAGGCAGATTGTTGGTATGCCAAAAAAATCAACAGGAGGCACTGCAGTCAAGCCTGTGTCCATAGCTATGAAGGTAGTGAGCATGTGCTCCAATCTAACCCAGGAATAAAATACATTCAAAAGCTTTTTGTAACAAGGAAAAATGATTCCTTTTTTAAGCCATAAGAACATAGAAAGAGGAGTAGGCCGTTCAGCCTATTGAGCCTGCTCTGCTATTCAGTATGATCATGGCTAATCATTCCCTTCGATGTCTTTTTCCCACACTATCCCCATATCCCTTTATGTCATTTGTATTTAGAAATCTGTCAATCTCTGCTTTAAACATACTCAATGACTGAGCTTCTACAGCCCTCGGGGTAGAGAATTCCAAAGATTACCAACCCTCTGAGCAAAGAAATTTCTCCTCATCTCTATCCTAAGTGGCTTCTGCCTTATTTTGAAATTGTGTCCCCTGGTTCTAGACTTCCCAACCAGGGGAAACATCTTACCAGCATCTACCCTGTCTGTCCCTTTAAGTATTTTGTAGGTTTCAATGCGATCACCTCTCATCCTTTGAAACACTGGAGAATACAGGCCCAGTTTCCCAAATCTCTCTTCATAGGACAGTCCTGCCACCCTGGGAACAAGTCTGGTGAACCATCGTTGCACTCCTTCTATGGCAATAATATCCTTCCTAAGGTAATGGACCAAAATTGCATACAGTAGTCCAGGTGCGGTCTAACCAAGGCACCAGGCAAAGAGATAACCATCCTCAGTGTTACCAGTTGTTTTCAAACACTACTTGCAGCAAAGTTTGCAGAAATGCCACCCGAAAGCAGAACAGATACCATGGTATTGGTAAAAGGGCTTACTGGCAAATGCTTGAAGATTCTCTTAGTTAAAGTATACCTGCAGAGTAAGTTGGTCAGTGGAGTGGTGATGGTCGATGTCGTTCCAAGCTTACCAATGCAGGGCCTCGACCTATTGCTCGATAATGTCTTGGCAGGAAGCACAGTATTGTTACCAGAGGATCCCAAGCAGTCAATGGAGACTGGCAAAACTGAGGGGAACACGAAAAATTCTGTGCAGCTGCCGAGGAATGAAGAAGTCCCAAAATTCCCATGGGGGAAAAAAGGCTAGTAAAGATTTAAGAGGCTGAAAGAAAGCCAGTAGAATTTAAAGAGGCCAAGATAGATCAGAGGAATTTAAAGGAGCTGAGATAAAAGCAGCAGAGGTATGGTTAGCAGAAACCTTCTTTATAGATTTAAATAGGGAAAAGGAAAGTTCCCAAACAAGCAAGCCAAGAGTGAGGAAGATGCCTCACCTGGTTGAAGTGCCACAGCGGAGTGCAGCAGAAGCTGGACAGCCACCTGCAAGCTGTAGTGCCCCAGAGGACACGGGGCAGATTGGAGGACAAGCCATCCCTGAAGTAAAGGGAAAAGGGAAGTTAAAATGCCTCAGGTAAACAACATTTGTAAAAGCCATTGAAAACTAAAAGTGAGGTCAATGTGGATGTCCCCACTGAAGAATCAAAGGGTCAGGTTCTAAATCCAAAGCTAACCAAACCCAGCAAAACAGATTCAAAACTCACTACGGACAAAGTGCAGAAGGAGAACCCAGACCCCTCTCAGGGGCTAAAAAGCAATTTATCACTCACCATCACCCTAGAGATAAGAATTATCAATATGCCAGAACCTGAACTATTAAATCCATTTGTTGTGGAAGTAGCAGTTAAGGAGTTAAGGCATGTAAAGTGTTACGACCAGGTGAGAAAGGGGTCTAGAGGTTCCCTCTCAACCTTTGCCTGGTTTAACCGTAACAGAGTTTAATTTAAAAAATACCTTGTTTTTAGCTCTCACTCAGTGAATCCTTGTTCACTGCTTTCCAATTGTAAGGCAAATAAATCAATCAGGCAGGTTTTCTTAGATTGAAACAAAAAAGGTGGAAGTTTATTAATCTTAAACTCTAATTCGGTTTACGAATATGCGACAAGAACATGCTAGCATGCATACACGATAAACACACATGCAGAGACAGAAACAGTAGAAGGAATAAAGGGGAAAAGTTTGAGGCAATATCTGGATTGTAGTTACAGTCCTTTGAGTTTGATGTTGAGTCTTTGGTTGCCAGTAACTCTTGCTGTTTGTTGGGGCCCAGTGCATGCTTTAACTTGTTTCGATGTAGGAGTTTTCTCTCTCTTGAGATTTATGTGTCTTCAGTGGGTCTGGAGGCTTGTCAGGAAATGAGAGAGAGATAGCCAGGAGAGAGGCTGTCTTGTTCCAGGTTCAATTACAATCTGAAGTCTGTGTCTTCAAACTGTCCTGTGTCTAGTTCAAAAATCTTGGACCAGCAGGTTAGTCATGTAGTGCTGATTCTTCCACCAACAGGAGGTGGATCACCATTGCCCAGCCCAATTTCTGTTGATTGAATCAGTGATCAATTCTTTTGTCTCTCCGAGCACTTCTCTTAGTATGCAAATATCCTCCAGCCAAGAATCTGGTGATTTCTTGCAAAATAAGTCATTTCTTCACTCCAGCAGCAACAGTGTAAAATTGGTGTTCATATGACAAAATTAATATGCCTCATTCTTGGCAGGTCGGAGTCTTCATGTCAAAAGACAGTGAAATTTGAAAACAGCCAGGAACAATGCAGTAATGAAAATTTGCATAATACAAGCCTTGAAACAGAAAAGGTGTCTCTCCAGCAAACAGATACTAGAGAAATCCAACCCTGTTCAACACCAAATAGCTGGGATTTAAAAGTGGAAAATGGATAAAAAGCACCAAGTTTTCTAAACAGAAGCTATCCTGGGGCAAAACCTCAACTCTCAAAAATGAAATTCAATCATAATTGTGCCTCATCCAAAGAAATGATGAGGTAAAACTCAAACTTGAACAAGAAATGGCTGTTACAGACAATTCCAGCTGTAGTAGTTATAAGATTGACATGTGGACATCATATGTACAGAATATGTGCAGTGGTATGACCCTATGCTTCCTTTCTAAACAAAAAAAAAACAAACAGCATAAAAATGACATGCAAGGAATTGCATTTTTTTCACTTTTGGAGGAGGTATCATGCTCATGAGAACTGCAACAATGAAAGTACAGAACCCAAACTGAAGAGTTATATATAAAAGTGGACAATGTGCTTCAAAATGGCCACAGAAGGTCAGACGACATGACCCTGTATATTCAAACTGCTGTACGGTCTGTTAAGGACAAAAGGATACATTCCAAGCTAAGAGGTGCCAATTACACCCATTCTGAAACCATCAAGTGACATTTTTGAATTGAATGGGTTCTTCTGAAACAAAGGTGTGATGTAGCCACATCCTGGTCAAGGGCAATTACAGATGGGCAATAAATGCTGCCCTAGCCAGCGACGCCCACATCCCAGGAACAAATAAAAAAAATTGTTGGTCACCACAGGGAGAGGGCACTGCAAGTGCTAACAGGGGCAACATGTAAGAGACTTTTCCTTAAAAGCAGTGTCAGAGAGAAAAACAGAACATCACAAAAAGCCTGTCCAGCCAAGAGCTGAAAGACCCAGCAAAAAACAAAGAAGGAGCCCTGCTATGTGTTCTACACTTCAACTTGTTGCAGCAGAGAACTGAAAGTGATCACTGCCACCAGACTGAAGTCTCAACCAACGATTGAGGCCTGCAACTTTAAAAGAGAAATTGACCTGAGAGAAGATTCACCAGATTCACTCCGAACCCCGAATACCTACCTCACTGCAAACCACTTGCCCTTTTCCTCTCTTGTATGTATTCTTATATTCCTGACTGAGGCGGGAGCAATGCACCATCGAGTCGCAGCATATTATGAAAGTTTTCCCACCCAACTGGAAAACAGCCAAATTAAACACTCTAGTAACTCCCGGAATAAAACAGATCAAACCAGGTATCTTTAGACAACATCAGCTTAATTATTAAAAAATTAAATTTTAAACAGTATTAAGATAAACCTATGTCGAAAGACCTTATATCTTCTTATTTTAATCTACCTCCCCTATTCACACACACACACTCAAAAATCATGGTTAACCGGTTTCTTTAAAAAAAATTAAGTTTTAAAATATTAGCGGTTTCTTAAGAATAAATAATTCTTTATGGATTATGTTCCTGATGGATGAGGTATTCTCATGTGAAAATAAATGCCACTCAAAGTTTCCACGCGGACTTGATGAAATAGTCTGTTCTTAATAGGCATTCAAAACACTTCGGCTGTAGCAGGCATCAAACAGTTCTTTCAACAATGAGCACAGCCATAGGTCAACTTGAATTTTAAAATCAACAGTTTCTCAGTTGAAACTTTATTTCAAATTCCAGCAAACATAATCAGTCAAGAGAGAGTCAATCTTGAAGCAAATACTTCCTGGCTTGGAAGTAAAGGAGTTTTGCTACCTTCAGCAATACAAATGGTCTCTTCAAAAAAAATTTTTTTTTTTCCTCTCCTGAGGCAATTAACTTGGCCTGTAGCTCCTTGTAGATTTCTGCTGAGAGGGAATAGACAGCTCTTTTCTTCAGTAGCATGCCTTGATGGAGAGTCTCTCAAAACTAACTGGTTCAGACCGTTTTTTGCCAGTTTTACATAGTCAAATCGAAACATTACACCATGTAACCTCTCTCCTGCTGTCATCTAGGTAACAAGTGCAGCAGTCACACTGTGCCTCAGAAATCCAGAAGCTTCTCTCTCTCTTTCTTAAAGATGCACTGTTTTCAAACTTAAAGGCACACTGTTTTAATCAGTGGAGAAAATAAATAAGGTTCCGTGATAGTGTGTGAGTGAACGTGTGTGCGGGTGCGATTGCGACGATTTCAGGAATGAATATTACTCAGTAAATAGTTAATCTTCTGTTTTAAACCTACAAGACAACCTGTTGCTGTATGTTTATTTAACAAATAAAATACAAGGGATTTAAACCCTATTAACAAAAGCACTTGCTGCGGTCATACCACCCATACCGTTTTCCACTCTCCGTACCAGCTGTAACGAAGTCTGGAGCTGAGTGGCCCTGGTGCAACCCAAACTGAGCATCGATGAGCAGGTTATTGCTGATTAAGTGCTCACTTAATAACACTGTCAACGGCATCTTCCATCACTTTTCTGATGATTCAGAGTAGACTGATGGGGCAGTATTTGGCCAGATTGGATTTATCTTGTTTTTTATTGACAGGATCTCCAAGGGCAATTTTCCACGTTGTCGGGTAGTTGTCAGTGCTGTAGCTGTACTGGAACAGTTTGGCTAGAGCCGCACTAGTTCTGGAGCACAAGTCTTCAATATTACAGCCGGGATGTTGTCAGAGCCCATAGGCTTTGCTGTATCCAGTGCCTTCAGTTGTTTCTTGATATCCCATGGAGTGAATCAAATTGGTTGAAGACTGGCATCTGTGATGCTGGAGACTTCAGGAGGAGGCCCAGTTGGATCATCCACTTAGCACTTCTGGCTGAAGATTGTTGCAAATGCTTCAGCCTCGTCTTTTGCGCTGACATGCTGAGCTCCTACATCATTAAGGATGGGGATGTTTGTGGAGCCTCCTGCATTGTTGTTGTTTAATTGTCCACCAAAGGATGTTGCAGGACTGCAGCGCTTAGATCTGATCCATTGGTTGTGGGATCGTTTAGCTCTGTCTGTTGCATGCTACTTCTGCTGTTTAACATGCATGTAGTTCTGTGTTGTCGCTTGATCGAAGATTGTAAAATTCACATGTATAGGTCTGTGTTACAAATTCAGGTCTGCTGCAGATATCTGCTCAATTTCATTATTGTCAGTTGCCCC
Source organism: Heterodontus francisci (assembly GCF_036365525.1). Lineage (NCBI taxonomy): Eukaryota > Metazoa > Chordata > Chondrichthyes > Heterodontiformes > Heterodontidae > Heterodontus > Heterodontus francisci. The sequence goes on from NC_090379.1 coordinate 40,995,003, forward strand.
CTTAAGTGATCTGTCACACAAACATAGACACACATAGACAACAGCTTTAAAAAAATATATAATGCGCATTTTACCTGAATAAAACATCTGCCATTGATCTTCTAGCTTTTCTTCAAATAATTCTGAAAGAACCAAATGGGTTATTTCAGAGAATGAGAGAAAAGCACTTAATCATTGTGCTAACTGAAATGCTACTGATACAACCTGGAAAACTGTGTATGGTGCATCTGCTCAGAGTACAGGACTGTTAATAAAAATCTCAAGTCCAAGCTCAGAGTTTCAGCATATCAGATAAAACTGTAATGTAAGGTGCATTAAAAGTCACACAAATTCAGTAGAAAAACATGATATTATAAATAAGTAACTTCTTATTTTGTTAGTTTATTTTGCTTGAAACTTTATTTTGGATATGGAGAAAAAATAGCAAATGAAAACAATTTTGCACAATTTGACCACTTTGTAAGCAAGCCAGGAGAGCAAAAGTTTTCTCATTATAAAATGCCAACATAGGATTTTTCTATCATCACTTGTTGACATCCAGGTTTTTTAAATTAAAACTGTGACACAGGAAGTAAGGTTAATGCGTACAGAAAATGCCTGCCAGATACAAAGTTGTCATATAAATAATGCAAACAATGCTACTTTTATTTTAAGACCTACCTCTTATCCACTGCTTGCTCTGTCAATGTCAGAACTTAACAAATCATAAGGCAAAGGAGAAGGTGTGAAATGAAAATGTGCATTATTTTGTCAGGGTGTTTGCTGTTTTGTACGTTTGGCTAAAATTACTCGGCAACTTTAAGGGTTTATGTTGCTAAGGCACAATAAGATTGCAACTTGTCTTTTTATTCGTTCGTGGGAGTCGCTGGCTCGGCCAATATTTATTGCCGATCCCTAATTGCCCTTGAATGCTTTCTCAACCATTTCAGAGGGCATTTAAGAGTCAACCACATTTCTGTGGGTTTGGAGTCACATGTAGGCCAGACTAGGTAAGGACAACAGATTTCCTTCCCTAAAAGACATTAGTAGACCAGGTGGGTTTTTACAACAATGGTTTCATGGTTATCATTAGACTAGCTTTTTAATTCCAGATTTATTAACTGAATTCAAATTTCACCATCTGCTGTGGTGGGATTTGAGCCCACATCCCCAGAGCACTAGCTTGGGTCCCTGGTATTATTGGTTCAGTGACATTACCACTACGCCACTGCCTTACTAAATTGTAAAGATGTTAACAAGTTCGCAAGGTTACATGTAGGAGTTGTAGCAATGGTTTAAAATTAACAGCTGATGGAATGACTTCTGAAATATCATACTGCAAGATAAAATATGTCATTTTATTATGTCATGAAAAGAAAGTTATTAATTGCAGAACATACTGTACATGAGTACTGTCAATCATATGAGCACAAGGGCCGCGATACGTGACTGACCCACGAGGTTTTGGTGGATGTAGGCAGCATGTAAATTTTCCGCTGCCTCCTCATTTAAATGATCGTGGTGTGCAGCTCAACACGACCCATGCTGCTGGCTGGCTGCGCGTACAACGGAGGGGGGGGGGGGGGGGGGGCGAGGTCCAAGAGCCTGTGAGGTCTGCATGTGTTCTAGCTAGCCTCCAGCTCTTAAAGGCAGTCTGTTCCTCTTAAAGGGAAGCTGCAATGGTAAAATGAAAGCTATAAATAACTGAATTTGAAACAGTCAAAATGAAGGAAAATGGAACACCAGACCACGGTGAGGACTCCAAGAATTTCAGATGCCAGATTGAGGCAGTTGTGTTGGAGGTGGACTCAAAGAGAGAGGCAATATTTCTGCGGGAGACCGGGAGACTCTCACATCAAGACTTCCGCAGGGAGTGGGAGCAGGTGGAAAGTGAGCTAACTGCCAGAGTTATACGAACATACAAATTAGGAACAGGAGTAGGCCATTCGGCCCCTCGAGCCTGCACTGCCATTTGATAAGATCATGGCTGATCTAATCATGGCCTCAACTATACTTTCCTGTCTACCTGCTGTAACCTTTGACTCCCTTGTCAATCAAGAATCTATCTAACTCAGCTTTAAAAATATTCAATGGCCCTGCCTCCACTGCTCTCTGGGGAAGAGAATTCCACAGACTAACAACCCTAAGAGAGAAAATATTACTCCTCACCTCCGTCTTAAATGGGAGACCCCTAATTTTTAAACTGTGTTCTTTAGTTCTAGTCTCTCCCATAAGGGGAACCATCTTTTCAGCATCCACCCTGTCAAATTCCCTCAGGATTTTATACATTTCAATAAGATCACCTCTCATTCTTCTAAACTCCAATGGATACAGGCCTAACTTGTCCAACCTTTCCTCATAGGTCTGGCCCCAAAAATCTGGCAGCAGTGCCAGAAGAAGTTTAATGACCTCACAGGTGTGGATAAGGTCAGTAAATGCATCTTCACATCACCTCTCATACCAAATCACCAGTCTCTCAAACTACCCAATGCAACACCCATCGTTCACCCAACAGCACTCTCTGGCACTCAGAACTCAGGGCTAACATTCACATACCTCAAACACACACACGCACGCATACATAATTTTCCACCAATGCCAACCTGACATCCACCTCTCATTGCCTCCACATATCTCCAGCTCTGATATGCACATAAGTCAAACAAAGCACTACACAATCACTGACTTTCTTCCCTCTCTACTCAAGGACAAGGTTGCCCATCACAGGCGGGAGAAGCAGAGAATTGGTGGGGGATGGGATGGAAAACTGCACTCAGCCCCGCGGTGGAGATGGCTCTCCAAATCTTGGAGCCGGCTGCACTAGAGTCCGTGGCATCTGGCATCATCAAGACCATCACGGATGGCGGTAAGTTACTGCCTTATGCTCCTTCACAACTCCCTCCTCAACCTGCTATCTGGCATGAAGAGAAAGCTGCACATTGTGGGCTGGATTTTATGGGCACCACTGAGGCGGGCTAGGAGGTGGGGGGTCCGCCATCTATAGAATTGTAACGGGTAGTGGGGGAGTGCGCAGAGGCCCCTTCACTGCCCCATCACCAAGCAATTTTCCCGGGGGTGGGATAGGCCAACGCCGACCTTCCCGCTCAGAGATCAATTGAGGCCCTTAAGTGGCTTATTAACGGCCAAAGATCTAACCTGCTCGGAGCCCTCCCTGTGGGCTTGGGAGGGGTCCCTCCTCTGTAGGCAATCTGTCACCCACAGAGGGCTCCGGCCAGGAAACAATGCACCTCCTAGGACATATTTCAATCTATATTAATGACTTAGATGAAGAGACAGAGGGTAATGTATCTAAGTTTGCTGATGATACAAAGCTCGGTGGAAAGGTAAGCAATGAGGAAGAGAAAGAGAGACTGCAAAAAGATATAGACAAGTTAGTGAGTGAGTAACAAGATGGCAGATGGAGTATAATGTAGGGAAGTGTGAAGTTATTCATTTGGTCATAATAATAGAAAAGCAGAATATTTTTCCAAAGGTGTGAAACTTATAAGTGTTGATGTTCAAAGAGACTTGGGCCTGCTTGTACAAGGAACACAGAGGGCCGGATTTTACCAGCCCCCGACACCGGGGGTTGTGGAGGGGGGCCCGGAAAAAACCTTCAGGAGAGGGCCGCCGCGGGCCTTGACGCTGGGAAGGCCCCGCCCCATATTACAGGCGGCAATGAGGCCTCGTGGTGGCCCCCCGCCACCACTCGGCGACAGGAGCCTAATTAAAATATTTCAATTTATTTAAATAAAGGAATAAATACTTACCTCGTCGCGACAGCCGTCCAGCTGCGATATTCCGGCCGGTTGCCGGAACTCCCACACCTTCTGATCTACATTTGGAGATCCTGGGCGGAACACTGGTTGAGAGGGGGGAGCAGTTAATTTTTCAGGGTGAGGGGCGGGCGGGAAACGGGGAAAACTAAAGCGATTGGTGGAGGGGATAGTGGGAAGGGTTTAAGGTTAAAGGTTTTAAACTTTGGGGAGGGAAGGTCGGGATTGCGAGATTAGTTTTTTGGGGGAGAGGGCAATTAATAAGTTGAATAGTCATTGGGGGTGGGAGAGGGCATTGAAACTTTGAATAAATTTTAACTTTGATTTTCTCTCCCCTACAATTTTAAAAATGTATATGATTTGGAAGGGCCTGACGACCTTTAAAAATGGCGCCGGTGCCTGTGTGGTGGCGCCGGATGCCATTGCCGTGGATGGACGGCCCACCCCCTCTATGTCATCGGGGGCGGTCTGACTGCCTTGGCCATGTAAATGAGCCGCCACGCTAAATATCACGACTGCTCCGCGGAGCACTTCTCGTGCGTGTTCCATGCTGTTTTTGAAGCTGTTCAGCCCAGTAAGTTAGCATGCAGGTATAGCAAGCAATTAGGAAGGCAAATGACATGTTGGCCTTTATTGCAAGGGGATTGGAGTGCAGGATTAAAGAAGTCTTGCGACAATTGTGCAGGGTTTTGGTGAGACCATATCTGGAATACTGTGTGTAGTTTTGGTCTCCACATTTAAGAAAGGATGTACTTGCATTGGAGGCGGTGAGCGAAGATTTACTAAGTTGGTCCTGGGTTGAGGGGATTGTCCTATGATGAGAGACTGAGTAAATTGGGCCTGTACTCTCTGGAGTTTAGAAAAATGAGAGGTGATCTCATTGAAACATATAAGATTATGAAGAGCTGGATAGGGTAGGCATTGAGAGAGTGTTTCCACTGTTCGGGGAATCCAAAACATGGGGGGCACAGTCTCAGGATAGGGGGCCGATAATTTAGGACTGAGATGAGGAGAAATTCCTTCACTCAAAGGATTGTGAATCATTGTAATTCTCTACCCCAGGAGGTTGTGGATGTTCCATCGTTGAATAAATTTAAGACTGGGACAGATAGTTTGTTGGTCTCCGAGGGAATCAAGGGATATGGCGAACTGGCGAGAAAGTGGAGTTGAATCCTAAGACCAGCATGATCGGATTGAATGGCGGAGCAGTCATGATGGCCCGTATGGGTCTCATTGCTCCTATTTCTTGTGTTCTTGTGATCCCCCACCCCCTGGACTTTACAACCACATCCCCATCCACCCTCAGCAGGGTCTTCTGGCCTGGCCTCGGGGACCCTGCTTCACTTACTTGAGGGCTGGGGCTTCGGCACTGGGCCTGGATCCAAGGCCTCTGCAATATCAGGAGTGGCCACCACTCCCAGTGGAGCTGTTGATACTGCTGAGTTGCCAGCCCTGTGATTGGCCAGCAGCTCTTGGAAGTGGGATCCCATATTTAAAGGGACAGAGATCCTCGCGCTGGAAACCTTGCCTCAAACAACAAAGGATTGCGTCGGAGAAGTGCAAAAAGGCTGAGGCAGGGTTCTCCCTGCCGTTTCGGCCTGGCGCCAGAAGCCCCACCTCCTCTGCAAAATCCAGTCCAGCCCAATGTAACCGTGGAAATCCTGCTTTTCACCCCACCTGCCTCCCTCAAACCAACCCTCTCCTTCTGCTTTTCTTTTTTTAGATACCTAAGACCTGTCGCCTAGACAGCCGCAGCACATCCATGAGGAAGAGAGAGAGCACCTCCATAGCAGTGATGTGGAAACACCATCAATTGATCTGACACTCGCAGCCAGCAGCTCAGACGCTGACACTGTGCATACCTTAGAGGGAAGTCTTTCTCTTTTGGGCCTCCTTATCTCGAGAGACAATGGATACGCGCCTGGAGGTGGTCAGTGGTTTGTGAAGCATAACCCGTAACTGCTGCCTTCCGTGTTGTTTCAGTCGCTGTGAGGCAACTATGGAGTGACCTCTCCATGGCGCATGCCTGGGCAAATTTATGGAGGTTGAGAGTTGCCCAGTCGTCAAAACCCCCCTCTCGGCCTTTCAGGTGGGGTCCAAAGGAGTGCAGGACACGACGTTTGGCACCAGTATGGCTGCAGGAACTGCCGGAAACATGCCAAAGGTGACACATGACCGCCTACGGGGTTCCGCTCCGGATTTTCTGTTAGGGTTTACTCCCTTAGCCTTGGTCTCTCCCGAGACGCCCACAAGGCAGTGGGGTTGTTGGGGCCCCTACACAGGTGTAGGATGGTGCCGGTGGGAGGAGGGGATGCAAGGGGGAGGGGTAGAGGGAGGGGGTGGGGGGGGGTGCAGGGGAAGGGGGTGCGGGGTGAAGATGGTGCGAGGGGGGGGCGGGCTGGGACGGGGTTGTGAGGGGGTGAGCTGAGAGGGTGGAGCAGGGAAGGGGACGGGGGTGGGGGGGGGGGTGGAAGGGTAGCTTGCAGTCAAACTTAATCATAAACACAGCAGAAAGCCACTTGGTAATGTTCTGGAGTTAAGATGCTGTCAGGAATGTGTTTATATCAAAACATGTGTTTGAGTATGAGATTTGCCATGTCATGAAAATGTAGTAAAACCTGCCAAAAAACTGGTATCAGGTAGAGTAAAAGTCACTAAATATAAAGGCTCAAGATCAAGCAGTGAAAATCTAGTACATGGGGAAGACCTGATGTTCTGTAATATTTTCAGAATATACCATTAGATGGTATGATCCTTTACAGCAAGCTTCATTGTCTGCCCCAAAGGGAAACTTTCTTCATCCAGTGCTCCCACTTCCATCAGGGATAAAATACAGAAAAGCAAAAATAACACCTCTTAACTTTCCAACTAATCTTCTAGGGTAGTAAGGCTTCTGTACTGTTAATGTAGCTTTGTCGCACGACAGGAAGCAAACATTCAGGAGTAAGATAGATATTGCTGGCGGAGTACACCTGATCTCACTGAAGTGTGATGCACTGTTTCAGCAATTGTTACAAGCTGATCTGAGAACCGTTATTGGGAACAAATGCTCTTTGGATGTTAACTTAGGCTGAGGTTCTTAGCGCTACAATCCGGCCACACACTATATCAACGACAGGGATCTCTCAATGAAATGCTCTAAAGTCAACTTTCTCAAAGATAAGAAGATAATGAATGAGAAGAGGCCAGTGAGCCCACAATGACAAGTACAGTTTACCACATAGTGGACTGGCAAAAAAATTTCCCCGACCCTGAAAAGTAATGGAGTGAAACTGGGTAGTTATCTAACCCCGTAACCTGCATTAAACAACGTTGTTTCCCTGCTTTTCACAGAACACATCTCTACAGTGCACTGATGTTCCCTTGGGTATCAATCATTATATTAAATGTCCAACACAATCATTATCAGCAGAGAAGTCATTCGCAGGATTTTTTTTTTTAAATAGCTTGAAGTGTGAGACTTCTTAGCAGGGTAAGACAAGCATCCACAGACACCGAGACATACCCTTTCATACTGATATGAGGGGGACAGCAGCAGATGAAGGGGGATGAAGCAGATACACAGTAGAAATGAAACATAGTAATATGCCACCATGACCATAAGACAATACAGGCGATTTTTCACGATTGCCGGACTATGATGCACCTTTCTGACTCAGTATCAGTAATACGGTCACCAGTATCACGGCGATTTAGGATTGCTTCTCAAAGGAACCCAACCGCGGCTGTTATAGAGTTAGGATTAGCTTGCAGTGAATCACCGAGCACAAGTGGGCTGCAGACAGATCAGAAGGAAAGAATAGTTTGTGTGCCAGCTCACTGGAGGGAAAGGTTACAGACAAGTTCTGCTGCGGAGGACTCAGATGAGGACCTTGATGGAGCAGCAGACAGGACAGCATTGATGGGCATGTACACCATGATCCTGGGTGCATTGGTTTGTCTGCCAGGCAGCCTCCTGTCACTGTCAAGGAGCATGGAGGTGTCCGGCTCCAACTTGGCAGAGGGCATCACACAGAGCTTGCCCTCTCCACAGCCTCTGCTCCATCGCCCTCTCATGATGTAGACCTAGAGAAACTCTAACTGCAGCCCCCATACCTGTTACAGCCCTTGTATGGCCAGGTTGCCAAATCCTCTGCCTTCTCTGAGGATACAGCAACACTCCCTGTCAAATGCAGGAACTCACCACAACACCTGCAAAAACACTTCAGAGTACTTACAGACACTTTTCAATAGCAGAAATTCTTCATAATTACCTCAGCTATAATTTGGGTGCCCTGCTCTTTAAATAACTCAAGTGCTGTGTCTCTTTTGCAGCTGAACACTTGACCTTTTATGAGTGATGTGCGTGTCCATTAAATGGACCTGCGTGGTCCAAATTTGGTAAATGGACATCACATCAGCAGGGCTGTGCGACTTCATGCACTTATACAGTTGCTTCCAGCACATGCAGGGGACGCCCACGTGAGTGTCCTTCTTAAGGTGGTGGGCCACACGAGCCGCGCTGGAAATGGATGGCAGTACAGCACATGCCTCCAAGAGGCCAATTCACTTCCGTAGCGCTGCCTCCAGCAGTGCCAACGATCTGAATTTCACGTTCTCTATCTTTGATGTGGTGGTGTGATTACTATCTCGTTAATGTCAGGTAGTTAAGTGACCTGTTGTTCCCATATACCATCTCTGCCCAGTGCCCATACATAAACAATGATGTCTTTAATCAATTGACAACTTTCCACTGTTAATGACTGATGCATCCTCCTGGCAATTTAGAACAAGACTGTTTAATGTCACGGAGAAAAAGCAACTAATCTTCATGTTTAACAACATGTTCATCCACCAAGGATTAAATCTTGTATGAAATGGCGTTTATTACTAAGATGAATCTAAATTTTGTCCAGACACAAAGTAAATGATCAATTTGTGCTACTTACACAAGTGCTATATTGTACATGACTTAATGTACTTACCATATAGTCCAGTGGATGACTGTTAAATAGCTTCACGATCAGTCTCATTCTAAAAATCAATGACCAGTAATTCTGATTAACATAAAAAAAAATGTTTTCCGTCTAATACATTTAGTTTAAAGGTTAAGTGCTAATGACGCTATGAAGGTAACTGAGCTGGAAGTGTAAAGCAACTGAGGTAATATCAGCAAAGGTACAGCTATTACCCTGAGGTGTTTCAATCATCTTATTTTAATTATGTAAGTAAATTAATTTTTTGTGCACGGTAATCTGAGCCAATGCCAGGAATTTGCTTGAAACTTTATGTTCTGTCGTCAGTTCATCGAATGTGCAGCGGTAAAGTCTGTTCACAAGTGTTACTGATCAAGTTGTGGCGACAAAGCAGGGAAAGTTCCAAGAAGTTTCCCAGCAATATCTCTTTCAAACTAAATCCAGGTGATTTCATCAACCCTCATTGTTTATGGAACACCTTAATCAAAGCTGGCATGGGCGATGCAGTGGGTTCACTCACCATCATTTCATGTTTTGAAATTGAGTTTTGACTTCAGCAGTGGTTAATGGGTTGGATGCAACTCTTCTTCATAGCTTTATCAGTCTCATGAAATGGGTTTGGGCAATCTCGATCCAATTAGGAGTGAGCAAAAGGCACTTAAGGCTTCTTTAAGCAAGGCCATCAATTCTTAAGAATATCTGATACGGAGTCTCTACAATCCTGGATTCTTCTAATACTTTAGTTAATGTGCCTGTTTCTTGTCACCAATTCCATAAAACACAGAATCCATCAAATTGAAGCACCCAGTCAGATGTTGTGGCTGTGAATGGACGTGACTCTGTAGTGGATGTGGTGAATCTTAAAGTAGTGGTGGAAGAATTCAAAGATGCTGGTATGATCAATGATGAACATGCCGACACTTCCTTTACAGATATCCCCTTATCCCAAAGGCATTCACAATTAGTACATAAAATTAAACTTGATAATTACACAAAATGGACAAAGAAGTACTGTTAACAATGTTAATTGTTACATTCCGCTATATAAATAGCCACCTACATACTGATGCACGTGAGCAAAACTGACTGAAAAACAATACGTGCAACGCTTTATCACCATTTGTATGTGTGACAGAATACAGTTGCAAATGTACAAACGGTAACTTGTGCATTACTCACTAAGGGAAAATAGATCCTGTAGAGCATATGGGGGTGATTAGCAGTCTGTGCCCTTAGTCACACCTCACCATTCAGTAAAAGCCATAAGGATTAAACAAAAATACCACACACTTGCCAATGATAATATCTAGGTAATTAAATCGGATTGGAGTAATTATTTTAAAGATTACGTTTGGATTGAGAAGTACTTTGAAACTAAGCAAGGCTACACACACCTTTAAAATATTACATTTGTTAATGACGCTGAGATAAAGTTGTTGAGGTTTCTGAGTTTTGTAGTATCTCTATAACTCTAGCCTCAGTGTAATCCCACATCTATATATACATCTGAAAGGAGCCCATTCGTACTCTTCATTTCTGTTTCTCAATCTATGAAAGGGAGATTTAGCATGAAATACTAAAATACATGTTCTATCCTTAATACCGTTCAGCAGAATTGACATTTCCCCATCTAAATTTTGAGAATTTTCCATTTTTTAAATTAGAAATTCACCAATTTTTTTTAGATATTTCAGTGGGCGGCACAGTGGCGCAGTGGTTAGCACCGCAGCCTCACAGCTCCAGGGACCTGGGTTCGATTCCGGGTACTGCCTGTGTGGAGTTTGTAAGTTCTCCCTGTGTCTGCGTGGGTTTTCTCCGGGTGCTCCGGTTTCCTCCCACAAGCCAAAAGACTTGCAGGTTGATAGGTAAATTGGCCATTATAAATTGTCACTAGTATAGGTAGGTGGTAGGGAAATATAGGGACAGGTGGGGATGTTTGGTAGGAATATGGGATTAGTGTAGGATTAGTATAAATGGGTGGTTGATGTTCGGCACAGACTCGGTGGGCCGAAGGGCCTGTTTCAGTGCTGTATCTCTAATCTAATCTAATCTAAAAAATGGAGAGATTTACAGAGCCCCACAATATTTTGAGTTCTGAGTCAGTTAAAGAAACGGAGATCTAGCAAATGTTTAATTTTGCTGTGAAAAGGCTGTTTTAATCCTCAAGCGGTCAAAGTGGGAACTCCTGTCACGAGAGGGGCTTTCCCACACTTCATACACATACCTTAAACAACAGCATCAGTACGACACCAGAGTGTTTTTCCACTGATCAATGGGTTAAGCTTTATTCTACTACGGGTTAACTTAAACATTTTCTGCAGTTTAAACCGCTTTGGGATGACGAAGATGAGGCAGGGATCCTCACTTATGGATGTTTCCTGGATAGGAGCCTCCAAAAGGTACGATGCTTTATAGTCTAATCACACTCTAGACAATATAGCACATGCAACACTGCAGTATCTCTCTCAAGTGGGCATACTTCGAAGTTACATACATTTTGTTCCGTTGATCAACAGTGTTTACTGCGGTTTGCTGCCTTAAACATTAAAATCACGTTGGTATGACATTGGGAGGAAACACTCATAAAAATTCAAACAAGAGACAATACACGTGTAGAGTTTTACAGTTTTTAATATTGGTGTATAAATGGCCTGAGAAAAGTGATAACTGCAACTTCAATGTGACTACTTGCAGTGGTCCACACCAACTGGAAAAGAAAGACTGTACAAAAAAAATCATGGCGTTGTATTTGCACCAGCTATCATTTTTGTCATCAGCTGCTTTTGCTTGAAATTTGTAATCTTAATGTGGCTAATTCTAGTTAGAGAGCAAAAAAAAGCGACATTTATTATTCTACTAGAAAAGCAGACAGAAAAATATTTGAAGTGAGCCAGATTTGCGACACAACGATAAAAGGAAGTTGTATTTTCTGGAAATTATTAGCCTATTAAATGAAGGAAGCCAGTGATGATTATTGCAATTGCTCAATGAAGAGAACACTATTATTTCAGCTCAACTGAGTGAATTTGGTAAACTAAACATTACTTTTAGTCAAAAACAGCAAATGGGAATGATAGACGAGGGTCATGTGAACAGCTGGATTCAGGGCTATAAGAAACGTGTCATTTCACATTGAGTAATAGGATGAGATAAAGAAAAACATCATTAAACAACACAAGAATATTTTTTGAGAGCTAATTCGGAGAAATTCACATCAAATGCAACATACCAGAGCGAGGGTGGCTGCGGGAGTTAGCAAATGAATTCAGCAGATCAATATGAATTTGCAAGTTTGGGGGCTCAGTAGAATCTCATTAACTCTCTGTTTTAATTAAAATCTCCCATACTAGCAATCAGACATGCAATAAGTCACACCATACCTGAAAAGAGGTTTATTGAACATGGATGAAAAATCATCTCTGCAGCCATATTGTCTTGAATATGGACAAACTTTCTATGGAATTTAAAATAAAAGTTCAAGCCTCATCATCATTTATTACATCTTGTGCTTTTTATATCAATACTCAGGAATCACACAAATGCTCCACTGTAGTTTTGTTTATAATTCTAATCCAAACTCTTGCATATAGTTTTTTTTGTCAATACTCGGGATTTCAGAGTGTACAATTATGCAATCTTTAGACTTAAAAAGTATTTTTGAATTAATTTAAAAGATCAAATAATTTAAACAAAAAGGATCACAGAATTTTAAAACCAGCAGGATGAGGGGAGTAGTCGAGAACAATTTGAGACCACTTAGCTAAAGTCTGACGTGTTTTCATGTGACTTGAGTGTGACCTTGTCCTTTTCTTCTTGCGCTCCAAAGGCAAAATTACGTTTTCCACCCCCACTAAAGTAAGAAAATAAGATGTAACAATCGGCACAGATTTGGATAATGGGGCAGAGGCGTGTAGCCTTCTTGCAGTCTTCACTCAAGACTTCAATCCCAAAGAAAACTTGGTGCTTACAAGCCTAAAAATCGCAGGATTACTCAGCACAGTTTGTCTTGTTGCTATAGTGTTTATGCACAGCTTGCCTATTTTTCAATCTGAATGGAGATTACTGTAAATAAGTACAATCCATCATCTGTTTGATACTCTCTGTACTATGCACATCTCCAGAGACCTTTGCTCTGGTCATCGCATTTGCACCCAATAACTGTACAAAGTGATGTTCCCAATTTAAGCCTCAGTGGAAGCTAATTTTCCACAGGATCGCACGATTGCAGGCTGCGGCCACCTTGATGGCTTTAATGAATGCCTTGTCCAAGGACTTCAGTTGTAACTTGAGTCTCTCTGCTTGGAGGAACAATGCAGTGGTTGCTTGCTTTCTTTGCCTGTTAATCGTAGGAATCGGCTGCAACATATATACAAAAGGTTCCACACACTCCATTATTAGCAGTGCAAAGTGTTTTCTATTTAAATGATTCAGGCAATTTTTATATTTTTTTCAAATTGAAGGCACTTGGTTTTATGGCATGTCATGAACAGAAGGTGGTTTAGTTTCCTCACCAGACAGATGACCGTTATCGTGTTATCGTGGCCACAAGCAACTCCTATATAGCCCAGTATTATTTGAGCCCAGTTCACATACAGTGGGCAGAAATGCATGCAGAGACACCAAACATGTAATAAAGCACAGCAAAGTTAACAGTGAAGGGGCAGGAAAGGAATAAAACGTTCGCTACAGACAGTTGCGAGATCAGGTATTCACAGCAGAATAGACAGCCGAGGACAAGGACCTGCAGTTATCTAATGCTTTGCTGAAAACTTCTCAAGGAGAGTAATTGTCAGCACTTCTTTTACCCTGTTTCCAGTAGGAAATTCTTTTGTTGGCCAGCCATTATGTCTCCTGGTGACAAGCATCTCCATTCAACTGTAATGAAATCAGCCAGATCTTTGTGCTTTGACAAGATTTCTAAAGCTCTTTCAGAGTCCATCTAGATGCAGTTGTATTTTCAAATCCTTCTAAAGCAACACAAAAAGTTCTTCTCTTTCTTGCGTTGACCACTTTACACATATACATTTTTTTTGTTTTTGTTTAAATCTGGCATCCTTCTCGCTCCCATGATGCCTTTCACCACATGTACTCTTTGAATCTGCAATCAGCTGATGAATCTTTGGTAATTATTTTTGAAGGTCCATGTATAAAGATTCATTCTTTGTGCAATGCCCGATGAATCTTTTCATAGCCTCTGCCATAATAAGGTCACCTTCGATGGCTTAACATGGCGATGAGAAGAGTGACTGGAAATAGCCATATATGTATTAATACGGAGCCTTCACCACCAGTTTTTAAATCTAGATGAAGAAAAAGTACATGTTAGTAAATCTGTTTTTTTTTTAAAAAGGCCATCTGTTTCTAAATAATGCTACTTTCATTATTACGTTGAAGCAATCAATACACATTGTGGACGGTACATTTTATTAAACATTAATAAATCTGGAATGCTGGAGATACAAGGCAGGATTTTCACCCCTAGATGCGAGATGAGGCCGTCTGGCGGGTTCCGGCACCATCGCGCCCCTGAGCCATTTTCGGGAAGGCTGGATCTGGGACAGATCAGCTACCGGCCGTTTCGGTAATGATAGGTCAATTAAGGTCAGCCTGCAGGCACCCTGCAGCCTCAGCAGCTTCCTGGAGGTGCCCTCCTGAAAGCAGTCCCCGGGGGGGGGGGGGTGCCAGGGCTCCAGGATGTTTCTGAGGTCCCCGCTTGCCATAGGCCGCCCTGTGAAGGGGTTTCCCCTCCACAATGGTGATCTGGCAGCTGTGGCACTGTTTAGTTCAAGATGGAGGCACCCTTGCTCAGTTCCTTCCATTGCCCTATTGGCCCACCAGCTTTGAGAGCATGCTCTCTGGCCATAATTGGCCAATCTAGGCAAAGTCACTGTCAGGCTGCTGCTCACGACACCGTGTGGGGGCAGGACCCGCATTTGACCCTGGCAGCATTGTCCTGACCTAAAACAGAAAATCCTGTACACCGACTTCGTGACACTGGGCAGATTTTCATCTTGACCTTTTGAGTAATGACTATTGTCTGGATAGAGTACAGGGAGTAATTTTGTGTGAGTGGAATCGCATACCTGTGCAACAATCCGCCCAGTTTTGCTTCTACCCAGGTGCTACTAGTACTTGTGTTGCAAAAACAAAAATCTACCCCATTTTTGTTCCACTATCAATACAGGCTTGTGCTGGTAAAAGCACTGCAAATAGGGCCAATAGTTGATTATATGTGGCTTTGTTTTTGAACTGTTAAGACGGGCACAGAGATGCTGGAATTTAATGCCACCCCCCCCACCCCCAGAGATGAATTTGTACCAATGGGGGTGATGGGGGGGGGGGGGGGGTGTGGCAGAGGGCCCGTTGCTTTCCAGTTGCATATGGATTAAGTTGGGGCAGGAAAGGCCAAAAATGGCCTTTCCGCCCAGAAGCCATTCAAGCCCTTAATTGGCCAATTAGTAGCACCTTTTTTCCCAGCTGCTGGAATTAAACCAGCGGCAGGGGGGTATCATGCAGGCAGGTCGCCCAACAAAATGAGGTTCCTGCAGGCTTGGGGGTAGGGGGAACGGGGGTGGGGGTGCTCCTCTGTGGGCAATCTGTGGCCCATACAGGGCCCCTGGCAGCAAAGGCTACACTTACAGCAATGCCACCAAACGCACCCTACCCCACACCCACTTCACTGGGGCCTGCATGTTGGCCCCAGCGACTTTGTTTCACTTACCTGAGGTCCGGGTCTCCACTGCTGGGCCTGCTCCCAGGCCTCTGTAGTCCCAGTGGCACTGCCGATACTACTAAGCTGCCGGCCCTCTGATTGGCCAGCAGCTCTTGGAGAGTCTTAAAGGGACGGGGATCCTGATGCCGGGCAGTTAATTGTCCGCGCACCATTGAATTGCGCCAGGGCAGCTCAGAAAGGTTGAGGCATGGTTCCCCTCGCCTTTTCCACTGGCACGACTAAATCCAGCCCACAATGTGTGCTGTTTGGAGAAAGGCAAGAAGGAAGAGGAGATAGAAGGACAGAAAGATGGGAGGAGATAGAAGGACAGAAAGATGGAAGGAGAAGAGGAAGGAAGAAGAGAAGGAAAGGAGAAAAAGAGGGAAGAAGTAAATAATGAAAGAAAGAAAGAACTTGAATTTATAGTTCAGGACTTCCCAGCACTCTACACAGGCAATGAATTACTTTTCATCTATAGTCACAATTGTAATTTCGGAAACATGGCAGCTAATTCATGCACAGCAAGACCCCACAAACAACAATTAATTTTCTGACTTTTTTTGGATAATTAGCTCACATGAGAAAGTGGAAAATTGACTTTTCATGGAATGATTAGAGAGTAAATATTAGAGCCAGTTAGAACCCAAACCAACTGAAACAGGTTGCCTTTCAATCTATACCCTCAAACTCAGATTATATCATTATGTTGTGGTTGTTGGAGACCAATCATCTCACTCCAAGGACATCGCTGCAGGCGTTCCTCAGGGTGGTGTCCTAGGCCCAACCATCTTCAGCTGCTTCATCAGTAATTTTCCCTCCATCATAAGGTCAGAAGTGGGGCTGTTCGCTGATGATTGTATGGTGTTCAGTACCATCTGCAACACCACAGATACTGAAGCAGTCCATGTCCACATGCAGCAACACCTGGACAGCACTCAGGCTTGGACTAATAAAAGGCAAGTAACATTCGCGCCACACAAGTGCCAGGCAATGATGATCTCCAACAAGAGAGAACCTCCCCATCTCCCCTTGACATTCAATGGCATTACTATCATTGAATTCTCCCACCATCAACATCCTGGGGGGTTATCATTGACCAGAAATGTAACTGGACCAGCCATATAAATACTGTGGCTATAACAGCAAATCAGAGGCTGGGAATTCTGCGGCGAGTAACTCACTTCCTGTCTCCCCAATGCCTGTCCACCATCTACAAGGCACAAGTCAGGAGTGTGATGGAATACGCTCCACTTGCCTGGATGAGTGCAGCTGCAACAACACTGAATATGCTCAACAATATCACTTGATCGGCACACCATCCACAAGCTTAAACATTCACTCCCTCCACAAGATCCACTACCAGCGCACAGTGGCAGCAGTGTGCACCGTACACAAGATGCACTGCAGCAACTCACCACGCCTCCTTTGACAGCACCTTCCAAACCTGTGACCTCGATCACCTAGAAGAACAAGGGCAGCAGCCAAATGGGGAACACCACCACCTGCAAGTTCTCCTCCAAGTCATGTACCATCCTGACTTGGAACTATTGCTATTCCTTCACTTTTGCTGGTTCAAAAATCTGGAACTCCCCTCCTAATAGCACTGTTGGTGCACCCACACCAGACGGACTTCAGCAGTCAAGAAGGCAGCTCACTATCACCTTCTCAAGGGCAATTAGGGATGGGCAACAAATGCTATCCTTGCCAGCGATGCTCACATCCCATGGAAGTATGAAATAAAATTATGGAAAATGGATAATTTGGGTGAAATTTGTCAGGAAATATAATGAAATTCAAAGGCTTAAAGTCACTTTGTGATGTCTTTGCTGTAATGGCTGTTCAGTATTGTTCAGCAGGATTCCTCTTGCTTGGCTGGATCTCTTGCACAGCCTCTAACTGGACTGCTTTTCTGAAGTGTTGGCTTGATCTCGCCTCTCTCCAGAGGTAAAAATTTATCACATTAGAATTTCTGTTAGGAGACACATGGCCCTCTCCCCTGGTGTGACCACACAATGGATCAGCATGTGGATGGCTATCGATTGATGTCTGAATGGGAACCATTCTGTTAACACAGTGCTATTTCACACTTATTCAAGTTTAGTTTGAGCTGTGAGTCCATCTGTTTCTCAAATCCTTTGTTAGTTCATTCATGTCGATAAGAGTCATTAATATACAAGTGTTCCTTTCAATTTCAAAGGGGTTCTCCACAGGGCGATTTCAGACAATTTGTTGATTTCTACTCCATTTTGACTGTCCAGTCAAAGTGTCCATGTTTTATGGTTTTGTTTAACAGTTGACTTTTAAAATTCATAATTCTTCCATTTCATTGTTTATTTCATTATGGTTCCTTCCATGCATGACACAATCCATAACATGGTGATGAAATTATCAAATAATCACAGAATCATAAAAATTTACAGCACAGAATGAGGCTATTTGGCCCATCATGTCTGTGCTGGCTGGCAAGGAACCATCCAGCATAATCCAGCTTTCTGGCTCTTGATCTGTAGCCTTGTAGCTTACGGCACTTCAAGTGTGTATTCAAGTACTTTTTAAATGTTATGAGGGTTTCTGCCTCTATCACCCTTTCAGGCAGTGAGTTCCAGATCCCCACCACCCTTGGGTGAAAAAGTTTCCCCTCAAATCCCCTCAATCTCCTCCCACTTCCCCCAAATCTATGAGCACTGGTCATGGTCCCCTCAACCAAGGGGAATAGGGCCTTCCTATCCACTCTATGTGGACCTCTCATAATTTTATACACTTCATTTAGGTCTTCCCTCAGCCTCCTCTGTTCCAAAAAACACAACCAACCTTACCTCATAACTAAAATTCTCCAGTCCAGTCAATATCTTCGTAAATCTCCTCGTACCCTCTCTAGTGCACTTTCCTAGAGTGCAGTGACTAGAACTGTATGCAGTACTCCATCTGAGACCTAATTAGTGTTTTATAGAGTTTCAGCATAACCTCCCAGCTCTTACATTCTATGCCTTAGCTAATAAAGGCACGTATCCCATATACCTTCTTAACCACCTCAACTAGCTGTCTAGCCACCTTCAGGGATCTATGGACATGCACTCCAAGATACCTCCAGTCTTCTATACATCTTAGTATCCTACCATTTATTGTGTATTTCCTTGCCTTGTTAGCCTTCTCTAAATGCATTACTTCATACATCTCCAGACTGAACTTCATTTGCCACTGTTCTGCCCACCTGACTAGTCCATTGATATCTTCCTGCAGTCGACAGCTTTCTTCTTCATTATCAACTACCCTGCCAATTTTCGTATCATCTGCAAACTTCTTAATCGTCCCCCTACATTCAAGTCCAAGTCCTTGATATATACCACAAAAAACAAGGGACCTAGGACTGAGTCTTGCGGAAACAGCTTTCCAGTCACAAAAACACGCACCAACCACTACCCTTTGCTTCCTGCCTCTGAGCAAATTTTGGATCCAATTTGCCACTTTCCCTTGGATCACATAGGCTTTTACTTTTGTCACCAGTCTGCCATTTGGAACATTATCAAAAGCCTTGCTAAAATCCATATAGACTACATCAAATGCAGGACCCTCATCAGCCCTCCTTGTTACCTCCTCAACAAATTCAATAATGCTAGTCAGACACGACCTTCCCTTAACAAATCTGTGCTGACGGTCTTTGATCAATTCATGTCTTTCTAAATGCAGATTTATCTTGTTCCTCAGAATTTTTTTCCAATAGTTTTCCCACCAACGACGTTAGGCTGACTACTTAGTCTATCCCTTTCTCCCTTTATAAACAATGGCACAACATCAGCTGTCCTCCAGTCCTCTGGCACCATACCTGTAGCCAGAGAGGATTGGAAAATGATGCAGAGCCTCTGATATTTTTTCTCTTGCTTCCTTTAACATCCAAGGATGCATTTCATCCAGGCCTAGGGATTTATCCACTTTCAAAGATGTTAAATCTCTTAATACTTCCTCTCACAATGTTAATTTCATCTAATATTTCACACTCCTTCTCCCTGATTGCAATGTCTACATTATCCCTCTCTCTTGTTTAAACAGACACAAAGTATTCAGTAAGAACCACACCCATGTCCTACACCTCCATGCACAGGCTACACTTCTGGTCCCTAATAGGCCCTATTCTTTCTTTACTTACCCTCTTGCTCTTTACATATTTCGAGAAAAACCTTTGGGTTTTCCTTGATTTTTACTTGCTAATTTTTTTTCACGCCCTCTCTTTGTTTTCCTAATTTCCTTTTTCATTTCACCCCTACTCTTTATATACTCCTCTAGGTTTTTTGCAGTGTTGCGCCTTCAGAATCTATCAGAAGCTTCCCTTTTTTCTTTATCCTCTCCTTGAAGGACCTTGACATCCAGGGGGCTCTGGATTTGTTAGTCCCACCCTTTTTCTTTAAGGGAACATACTTGCTCTGAACACTCTCTGTCTCTTCCTTGAATGTCTCCCCCTGATCTGGCACTGATTTACCTTCAAGTTGCTGTTTCCAGTCCACTTTAGCTAAATCACATCTCAGCTTAGCGAAAATGAGCTTTTCCCCAATTGCGAACTTTTATTCCTGGTCAATCTTTGTCCTTTTCCATAATTACCCTAAATCTAACTTAATTATGATCACTTCTACTAAAGTGCTCCCCAAATGATACCCCTTCCACCTGCTCAGCATAATTCCCTAAAACTAAGTCCAGTACCGCCACCTCTCTTGTTGGGCTTGCTACATACCAGCTAAAAAGTTGTCTGAAATGCATTTTAAGAATTCTTCTCTCTGTGCCTTATCATGAATGAAAAACAAATCCACAAAAAGTACAGTAGCTCCCTAATGCTCATCATAAAATACTATTCTTCTCAATTTGTTTTTTGCAATGAGGCTTGTATCTCAAATATAACCTTTTGAAAATAGGTAATGCAGAAAATGCTGGCAAACATAAACTATGCAGCTGATAGAGTTATTACAGTTACATTCAACATCACCAGAAGGAGACTACTTTTGCAGAATACAGAAAAGCAGCTCCTGGTAGGGTGTTATTCACTCTCAGGTTTCAGATCACTGAACAAACATGAGCTCGGTTCTCAGTTTATTTTCCTATGCTCTCAATTGTGTTGCGCTCTGCAGCACATTGTCACTCACTGGTTACTCTATATGGGGCAGTATATTGTTAAAGTGCCATTTGTGAAATGTTGCATAACTCCTTGAAGGAATTTGGCTCACCACATGATGTAATCAAAACTTAGATCTTAGGATGCGAGAATTCTGGACCTGACATCTGAGAGACGCTGGATAAATTTTCACCTTTAGCATTTGGGCTGGAACCTCCTCAATTTCATTCCACGATTTGCACCTGCATGAAGTACTCAAAATAATAAACTGGCTTGCATCAGAATGTCAGAACAATTCATCTGTATCTTAGTGAATTTTCTGAATAGAACTCATTTCCAATTCACTACGTTAATATTCTATCCTTTACAAGCAACATCCTCTGCCAAGTGTTCTATACTCCATACTGGCTGAAAATCCCAGCTTCTCTCTGGAGGAGGTGGTGTGAAGATGGGCACTGCTTCTTTCCTCTTTGCCCAGAGCACTCTAGATAATAATCCAGAGTGACACCATGCTTCCATGTTGTTTGTTTTCCTCTATAGCATTCTGAAAAAAATGTGGCTCACAAAGGAAATGTTGGCATCAAAGTCAGCTTGGTGCAAAGTTCACTGAATGCCTAGCAGCTAATGACCAGCTGAGTATGAGGTGCTGCCAGTCAGTAATGATGGCAGTCAGAAGTTATAACTTAATTTAACAAGGCAGTAAAATTTAACACTGTTACATTAACAGCAGCAATTATGTCAATTATTGGGAGATGAATATAATTAATTTTAACCAGGCTGCAATTCCTGAATCATTATATGGCATACTTACCTTGATTTTTTCTAATCACATTGAGACCAGGGTTAAATTTAACATGGTCAGTGCAACGAAAAGCAATTTGATATGAGTACTGAAACCATGATACCTCCCTGGGCGTCAGTAGAGCAGGGTTATATGCTTTCAGCACCCAGAAGGCGCCGTGCATTGAAAAACAAGACAGACTGACTTGTGTTTATATAACAACTTTCACATCCTTGGAACATTTCAAATCACTTCCCGTCAATTAATTATTTTGGAGTATAGCCAACTTTGGTTTTGTAAGGAAATGTGGGAGTTAATTTACATACAGTAAAGTCCCACAAGCAGCAAATCAACGAAGGACTTTGCTCGTGTTGGTTGAGGAATGAATGCTGGCCAGAGCACTGAGAGAACTCCCTGCTCTTCTTGGAAAAAAAAGCTATAGGATCTTTTACATCAATCTGAACAGTTCAACTTCTCATCTGAAATATGGCACCTCTGACATTGCAGCATTCATTCTGCACTGCACCAAATCCATAACTTTGACAGAGGAGAGTACAACTGAGTCAAGCTGAAAATACTGCCAATTCTCAGAAAACTGTTTCATGTATACAAACTTACTTTGAATTTCATTACAATTCTGCATGATGCTGATTGCATATGAATCACTGACTACAGACATGGATCATTCCGAATACACGTTACACATGTGCAGTGTTTATGTCAAGGACAAAATGCAGTTTGGTGACTGGGACCAGGCAAGACACCATCTAGCTGAGTATTGTTATGAGACCAGGGACTTGGGGGCAAAAGAAAAATCATACTGGGTTTTCTAGAAACATTCCAGTTCCACTTATAAAGGTGAGAGCCAATGCGATATAACAAAGGCATGTATGAGAGGAATGAACATTTTTACCATGAAAACCAGAACAGGTAAATAAATTATGATTTTGTAGAAAAGTAGCACACATTGAAGTATCCTCTTTACAGCCCAAAATAATTGGTTCAATAGAGCTGTCGGTATGTAACCAACCATTGAAGGTATCTGTGTAGTGCATGCTACGATACTGTATTTCAGGACAGTCTGTTCAAAAATATTGCAAATAGTAAACAATGTTGTACAAACAGTGATAGTTCCATATAATCTATCTGAATACAAGTACTTGAAGAAAAGAAAACATGATTACGGTTTGTAATTTTCAGTCTTAAGAAAGCATGGCCTGCAGGGTTTGCATAGAATAATTCATCGAGAGCTGATACATAAGATATATCTGGAAAAGGTGTGGTTGGTCATTCTAGCAAAAGATGCCCCCTTCTTATCCTGCAGAAAGGCCTTGAGATGCTTCTGCAGAGCACTGAACAAATATTGTTGAGTGCCATGGGGACTGTTTGCTGGGTTTAAACAATGTGAAGTGCATATTAACTACACAGCACATCTGTTACACCAACTGTGTCCAACAAACTGCATATTATGCAGGTGAATCTTTTAAATGTGTGCCTGGTTATTGCCAGACTGCACACGGGTCTAGCTGACACATAGTGGGGAATTTTATGGAGGCGATGGGGTTTTGGCTGCCAGCTGGAGAGCTGTCGAGAGGCCCGCATTGCCTACTTTGGGGAAGACCCACTGTATTACAATGCACTCAGCCACTTGAGAAGCCACCGACAGGCCTTTCCCAGGATCAGGACCCCGGGGACGGGAAGTCCCACCTTCCAAGAGCTGTCAGTCAGAGGCTGGGCAGCTTTTTGTTCAGCATTGCCACTGCGGAGGCCCTGGATTGTGGAGCAACCCAGGCCAGAGGTAAGTGATGATGAAAGTGGCGTCGTGGGGTGTGCTTCGCGGGGGAAGGGAGTGTAGGGGAGTTGGCAGGCCCGCCTACCCCTGGGTTAATACCAGCAGCAGTGGGAAAAGGCCCTTAATTGGGCATTAATTGCCCCTTTAAGGGCCTCATTGGCAGCGGGGAGGGAAGGCCGTCCACAGGTCTTCCCATCACAGACTTAATCAGGTGGATTGAGAAGGTGGCTGTGTCCTCACCTGCCACCATTCCGCTCCATTAAATGCCCTCCCCGCCTCCATACTCAAAACGGGGGAAGAGAATAAATTACCACCCATATTCTCCTTCTGAAGCTGTTTTGTTTTAAGCTCGATGCCAATAACATCTGACACCCCTCCATTAACCATATTCCACTGGTTCAGGTCCTCCTGAATGCTTGAGGTATCTCCACATTTGGAAGATCTGCAGAGAGGGAATGGGTCTTCCTGCTGGTTGGTAGCAGATTATGGAACCTGGGAGTTACTGTAACTGACCAATTCTCACAAGTGAATTCCTCATTTCTGGTGCCTTATCAGTATTCTCAGAAATTATAATGGTCTCTGCAATGGAAAGCAACAGGAAGAAGACAATGGAGTAGATTTTGACTTTGTGCTATCATGTAAAATGGTCAATAGTGAATTGTCACCCATTTTACATCTCCTCTGATTTTTATTTCCTTTGACTTCATAGGAAATACAAATGGAGAAAGTTGTAACACAGGTGAATGAACACTATCACTAATTTTATGTCCCTCTGAAGTTGAATTTTACCCCTCGTGTTTGGCTTGGGGAGATCTGAGAAAAACAAGGTAACAAGTGAATAAATAAAATGGAGAAGAACAAAATCATACATCATTTATGAAATATAGTGACAGCCTTTTCCTCGACTTCTAGAAAACCCTCTCCTACAGTTTGTTTTTTTTGCAACAAATATTTATGTTGCAACTATTTGAATAAGACTTTTGAAAATTAAATTTAAAATTGTGCATCAAAATTATTCAATTACAACATTAATTCATGTTCAAATAAATGCCCTATAGACTTAAAGGTGCTCACCTAGTAGATCTGTTGCCTATTTGCTGGTGATCTACTTTGTTTTGTAGACATTAATGAGCAGATTTTATTTCCAAATATTTTACTTACTGTTGACAGGCTGGTCTACTCTCCTGCACTCGCCTTCTGTTACAGTTACATCATCGATTGCGATGTCCCCTTCTATACTGGGTCCCCGAATGCCTTCAAATATGAGCTATACAATTACAAACAGAAAAGATTAGTGCTGCAATGGATACACGTAGAGTAATAGAATGTTCTGGTGAACAGGTTTAAAGGAAAACTGTAAAAGAACATTCAAAAAATTGTTTTATGATGTAGCGTTCAGTGAGTGTACATTCTTTAAATCTTCAAACTATCCTCAAGAATCATTGTCCTCTCTTTCTGATTCCTAGCATTTTAGTCCTATTTTTGATGTGAGAGGTGATTCTGCAATCCCATGCTCCCAGCTAGAAGTTGCCCTTGCAAGGTCCAGGTTTCAGAGACAGGGATACAACTTTGTTCATCTGATTCTCTAGCTTGCACTGCTGTGAATACAGCTCTCCGTTGGGAATGCAGGACTATGGAAGCAGACCTTGAATATTCAAGTGAGGAATGACAGTAATGAAGAGTAGCATATGATCCCTTTTAGCACCCAGTAACATCAAGCTTTCCCAAACTGGATACTTCTTAAACCTGACATATGGTTCATTCTATCTGACCTGAAGTACTAAAGTTACCATTTCTGTCGAACACCCTACATCAATTCTTAGACTTGAATTTCAGAACAGCATTGAAGTGGACTTACATCTACTGTTATGTAGGTTTAAATTGCCCAAAGTAATGTACAATCCTGAAGATCTCTCATTGAGCAGGAATGGATTTGAACATTGTTCCAGAAATCATTTTCCAAGTAGCAGTGTAGTACCCTCGAGTATTTTTTATATTAATCTGGCCTACGCTGCCACTCCAATTCAATTTGGACTGTACTGTACAATACACTTCCATTTGAATTCAGACTGTGGCTGGCTTCGTAAAGAGAGATAAAAGAACTGCATTTATGTAGTGCCTTTCACTTCTTCAAGATGTCCCAAAGTGCTTCACACCCAATGAATTACTTCTGAATTTTAGTGACTGCCATTTTGTAAGCAAATGCAGCAGCCAACTTGTGCACAGCAAGGCTCCACAAACAGCAATGAGATGAATAACCAGTTTTCTAATGGTGATGGTTCTCCAGGAAAAGTCCCCTGCTCTTTTTTGATTGTTTGTGCCTACCTGAACTGGCAGACAGTACCTTCAACTGTGCAGTATTCCCTCAGCACTACATCGAAGTGTCAACATAGATCATGTGCTCAAGGTCTGTAGAGTAGGGTTTGAACCCTCAATCTACATATTTGGTTAGAAATAAAAACTGCAGTGGGCTGTCATGCTAAATTACAACTCAGTAGGTTGGTTGAGGGCCACAATCCTGAGCACTGGTTGTCTGAAGGCCACCCTTACAAACTTGCCATAAAACAACTTGATTATTTCTGTGTGTATTTTTAAATAATGATCTCTATCACTGACTCTCTTTCTCTTTTCCTCCTCTCTGAATAGGCCAGACCCAGAGCTGTGAACTCTGAACTGAGGCCAGCAGACACAGCTAGCAGATCAGCAGGATTGTGAGGGCCACAGGTGAGGGGCAGGTGGGCCATACTAACAAATAGAATTCTGGAATATAGCCAAGGAGAAGAATATTGTCACTGTCTGTGGAGAGGCCATAATAAATGCTGAGAAAGAGTAGCATTGCTGCTATAAATAATGGCACAGCCGTCATAGGCAGTACAAGTGCGGTTCATGGCTTCCTCTGCCCAACCTTGCCACATCCTTGCAAGCGAAAATTCCATGGGCAATTGTCAAAATACATGTTCAATGAATGAATCTCAACCCATGAAGCATTCTGCAAAGTACAGTGGCATAGCTGTCGGGTGTTACTGCTCTCCTCAGTAAGAGGAGAGACTCGGCCTCATTTCCCGGCGGAGCAGCAGGAGAAGGTAGCGACTCTTCGGTGGGTGAGTGAAGGCATCAGGAGCTGTGTTTTGAAAGTAAGTACTTACTGTTTTACTTACTGTTTTCCTTGTCTTTGAGTTTCTTTTGGCGCCGGAGGAACCGGAAGCTGGTCGGCAGCGAGGACTCCTGGGTAGGTATTTTCCTTAAAGGTGCGGAGCTGAGTAAACCCGAGCCACTACACATGTAGTGTCTCCCACCCATCCTCCTCCTCTAAACTAATAATAAGACCCTTTTTACCCTCCTCCTCTAACCAAAAAGGACTGAGCAGGTAAGCTATTTACTGTTTTTGTTAATATCTATAGTTGTACTTAACTAAGGGGTAATTGAATAAAAGAAATGGCAGCCAGTGTAGTGTATTGCTCCTCCTGCAGAATGTTCGAGGTGAGGGAAACCTCCGGTGGCCCTGCCGACTTCACCTGCTGGAAGTGCATCCGTCTCCAGCTCCTATCAGACCGTGTTAGGGAATTGGAGCTGGAGCTGGATGAACTGAGGATCATTCGGGAAGCTGAGGGGTTGATAGATAGAAGCTACACGGAGGTCGTTACTCCACAAATCAAAGGCAGCTGGGTAACAGTTAGAGGTGGGAAGAGGTCAGTGCAGGGATCTCCTGTGGTCGTTCCCCTCAACAACAAGTATACAGTTTTAGATACTGTTGGGGGGGACGGCCTATCGGGGGCAGGCTGCAGTGAACGGGCCTCTGGCACGGGGTCCTGCACTGTGGCTCAGAAGGGAAGGAGGGAGAATGGGAGAGCACTAGTCATCGGGGACTCGATGGTGAGGAGTACCGACAGGCGGTTCTGTGGGCGCAGGCGAGACGCACGGATGGTTTGTTGCCTCCCTGGTGCCAGGGTCCGTGATGTTTGTGATCGCGTCTTCAGGATCCTTAAAGGGGAGGGGGAGCAGCCAGAGGTCGTGGTGCACATTGGCACCAACGACGTAGGAAGGAAGGGTGGCACAGATGTTAGAAGTGAGTTTAGGGAGTTAGGCTGGAAGCTGAAAGCTCGGACGGACAGAGTTGTTATCTCTGGTTTGTTGCCGGCGCCACGTGATAGTGAGGCTAGGAATAGGGAGAGAGCACAGCTGAACACGTGGCTGCAGGAATGGTGTAGGAGGGAGGGCTTCCAGTTCTTGGATAATTGGACTGCATTCTGGGGAAGATGGGACCTGTTCAAACAGGACGGGCTGCATCTGAACCAGAGGGGCACCAATATCCTGGGAGGGAGGTTTGCTAGTACTGTTCGGGAGGGTTTAAACTAGTTTGGGAGGGGGATGGGAACCGGACTTGTAATCCAGGGACCAGTGGGTCCACTCAGAAAGACAAAGAGTGTAGTGAGGTATTGGGGAAGGTAGCACTGTCACAGAGGACAGATGGGCACGGAGAAGGGTTAAAGTGCGTATACTTCAACGCAAGAAGCATCAGGAATAAGGTGAGTAAATTGAAGGCGTGGATGGGCACTTGGGACTACGATGTTGTGGCCATCACTGAAACGTGGATAGGTGAGGGGGAGGAATGGTTTTTGGAGGTACCTGGTTATAGATGTTTTCATAAGATTAGGAATGGTGGTAAAAGAGGTGGGGGGGTGGCATTGTTAGTTAGAAATAGTGTAACAACTGCTGAAAGAATTTTCGAGGAGGATCTGCCGACTGAGGCACTGTGGGTTGAGGTCAGGAACAGGAAAGGAGCAGTCACCTTGATGGGAGTTTTCTATAGGCCCCCCAATAGCAGCAGGGAGGTGGAAGAGCAGATTGGGAAACAGATTTTGGAAAGGAGCAGAAGTCACAGGGTAGTAATTATGGGGGATTTCAACTTCCCAAATATTGATTGGCAACTCTTTAGATCGAATAGTTTGGATGGGGTAGTGTTTGTGCAGTATGTCCAGGAAGCTTTTCTGACTCAGTATGTAGACTGCCCGACCAGAGGGGAGGCAATATTGGATTTGGTACTAGGTAATGAACCAGGGCAAGTGATAGAGCTGTTGGTGGGCGAGCACTTTGGAGATAGTGATCACAATTCTGTAGCATTCACTGTGGTAATGGAGAGGGATAGGTATGTGCAACAGGGCAAGGTTTACAATTGGGGGAAGGGTAGATATGATGCTGTCAGGCAGGAACTGAGGAGCATAAGTTGGGAGCATATGCTGGCAGGGAAGGGCACGGTCGAAATGTGGAACTTTTTCAAGGAGCAGATAGTAGGGGCCATTGATAAGCATGTCCCTGTCAGACAGGGAAGGGATGGTCATGTGAGGGAACCGTGGTTGACAAGAGAGGTTGAGAGTCTTGTTAGGAAGAAGAAGGATGCGTATATAAAGTTGAGGAAAAAGGGCACAGGCATAGCTCTGGAGGGATACAAGATGGCCAGGAAGGATCTGAAGAAAGGGATTAGGAGAGCTAAGAGAGGGCATGAAAAATGCTTGGCGGGTAGGATAAAAGAAAACCCCAAGGCCTTTTACGCGTATGTCAGAAATATGAGGATGACTAGGGGGACCATAGGTCCGGTCAAGGACAATAGCGGGAGACTGTGTGTTGAGCCGGAAGAGATAAGTGAGGTTTTGAATGAGTACTTCTCTTCGGTATTTACGAATGAGAAGGGGTGTATTACTGAAGAGGACGGTGGGAAGCAGACTGGTAAGCTCGAGGAAGTGCTCGTTAGGAGGGAAGATGTGTTGGGGTTTTTGAATAACTTGAAGATAGACAAGTCTCCCGGGCCTGACGGGGTATATCCAAGGATGTTATGGGAAGCAAGGGATGAAATTGCAGAGCCGCTGGCAATGATCTTTTCATCTTCTCTGCTGACGGGGGTGGTACCAGGTGATTGGAGGGTGGCAAATGTTGTGCCCCTGTTCAAGAAAGGGAATAGGAACAACCCTGGGAATTACAGGCCAGTTAGTCTTACTTCGGTGGTAGGCAAGTTGATGGAAAAGGTGCTGAGGGATAGGATTTCTGAGCATCTGGAAAGACACTGCTTGATTCGGGACAGTCAGCACGGTTTTGTGAGGGGTAGGTCTTGCCTCACAAGCCTGATTGAATTCTTTGAGCAGGTGACCAAGCAAGTGGATGAGGGTAAACCAGTGGATGTGGTGTACATGGATTTTAGTAAGGCATTTGATAAGGTCCCCCATGGTAGACTTATGGAGAAAGTCAGGAGGCATGGGATAGTGGGGAATGTGGCCAGTTGGATTAAGAATTGGCTAACTGATAGAAGGCAGAGAGTGGTCTTAGATGGTAAATACTCAGCCTGGAGCCCAGTTACCAGTGGCGTGCCGCAGGGATCAGTTCTGGGTCCTCTCCTGTTTGTGATTTTTATTAACGACTTGGATGAGGAAGTCGAAGGGTGGGTCAGTAAATTTGCAGATGATACAAAGGTTGGTGGAGTTGTGGATACCGAGGAGGGCTATTGTCGTCTGCAAAGGGACTTGGATAGGTTGCAGTGCTGGGCTGAAAAGTGGCAGATGGAGTTTAACCCTGAAAAGTGTGAGGTCGTCCATTTTGGAAGGACAAACATGAATGCAAAATACTGGGTTAACGGTAGGGTTCTTGGGCATGTGGAGGAGCAGAGAGACCTTGGGGTCTATGTGCATAGATCATTGAAAGTTGCAACTCAAGTGGATAGGGCTGTGAAGAAGGCATATGGGGTGTTAGCGTTCATTAGCAGAGGGATTGAATTTAAGAGCCGTGAGGTGATGATGCAGCTGTACAGGACCTTGGTAAGGCCTCATTTGGAGTACTGTGTGCAGTTCTGGTCGCCTCATTTTAGGAAGGATGTGGAAGCCTTGGAGAGGGTGCAGAGGAGATTTACCAGGATGTTGCCTGGAATGGAGAATAAGTCTTACGAGGAAAGGCTGAACATTCTAGGCCTCTTCTCACTAGAAAGGAGAAGGATGAGGGGTGACATGATAGAGGTTTATAAGATGATCAGGGGAATAGATAGGGTAGACAGTCAGAAACTTTTTCCCCGGGTGGAGCAAAGCGTTACAAGGGGTCATAAATTTAAGGTGAAGGGTGGGAGATATAAGGGGGATGTCAGGGGAAGGTTCTTTACCCAGAGAGTGGTCGAGGCATGGAATGCCTTGCCCGGGGAAGTTGTTGAGTCAGAAACTTTAGGGACTTTCAAAAGGCTTTTGGATAGGTATATGGATAAAGGAGAATGATGGGGTATAGATTAAATTGTCCTTGACAGAGGACAAAGGATCGGCACAACATTGTGGGCCGAAGGGCCTGTTCTGTGCTGTATGTTCTATGTTCTATGTTCTATGTCCTGTACAACAATAGCTCAGACTACAAAACCGGTCATTGTTGGGGCTTTGGAAACCACTTGTCATTTTTTAAGCCAACACAAATTGACTCAATGTTGAATTAATTTTGTAAAGATCAATTTTTAATATAAAATATTATTGAAAAATCTTATTACCCACCTAAACAGATCATTATTTTACATTTTTTGGAATGTGTTAAATTATTCAACACTAACATCACATTATCTACTTTGGCAAAGCACATAAGAGATGGAAATTTTCCTCACGTTAATTACATCTAATATTTATTGATTTTCTTCAGCTTTTGGTGTCAGTTTCATGTGACAACTTGTAAACCACAGCACATCATTTTAGCCACTTTCAGCAAGTTACATTCTGTCTCAACCATATATTATGACTGAACAATAATGTATTCATTTGAAACACACCTGCACAGATTGATCATTTACTCTACAAACAAGTAGTCTCTCATTCAGGACCAACCAGGCAATATGTAAACTTAGTGTCCTGCCGAGCATCTGGTGCGTCACCAATGCCACCCATTTCTATGCCTGCAACATCTCCTCCCACTATCCCTACCTCACTCTATTTGTTGCTGAAACCCTCAACCTTCACCAATGCTTCAGATTGGATCGGATCAGCCATGGTCTTGTTGAATGGCAGAGCAGGCTCAAGCGGCCGAGTGGTTTACTCTTGCTCCTAATTTCTTTGTTCGTTTGCTTTCCTTGTTGGTCTTCCAAGCTCCGCCCTACACACATTCCAAATAATCCAGAGTTCTGATGCCCACTTTGAATCCCACAGTTACAAATTTGGGTTTGCTGCAGATACCTTGTGGGTTTAGTGGCATCAATCACTCCTGTGAGACTGAGTGCCTTATATTTATAGGAATTGAATCACAACACCCTGCATCTACTGATAAGGTTGCGGGATTCCAGAGTGCAAAAACCCCTTGCAATCTGGACTGCATCTCCACATCCTATGCACACACACTTGTTCAATCTCTCGGAATATAGACTGAGCCAGGACAGGCAAGAGGAAGCATGTTTCAATAATAAGCTGCATGTTTCTACAGTAAAGTCAAGCACAGGAGTAAGATCAAAGTCGCTTAGATCAATTGCTACAATCTATATCACACAATGATACAAAATAAAGAACATGTAACGCTAACCACACTCCACATACCTCATTTAAAAAGAATGATCTCTCTACATCCTGTCCTGCAGCGCAGGGCAGAACTCATCTCCCGGGAGTGTACTTTCTTTTCAACCATCCTGCAGCACTCCACTGTCTGACTGCCTGGGCAGTTCGGTTTCCAAAAGCCAGACTGCCTTTTTGTCTTTGCATCTCTTTTCTTCAGAATGTCTCTTTGCACTGTCTGTTTTTACTGAAAATTGACAACCTCCCACCCAGAGTGGTTTATTCCAGCCTAATTTGACAATATCCCTGACTGAATTCAAATGAATGTTGCAGCAGGAAAGAGAGTGAACAGTTGCTGGAATGTCAAATTATTCCTCATTCTCTCCCGATACTGATTTCAGACCCCCAATCAGAAATCTAATTTTTACCTGCCAGCCTTAGTATCCTGTAAATGTAATCCTTTCATCGAAAGCTTTAATTCAAAAGCACAACTTAAATAACTCATGTTGTATAACTCATTTTTACAATTAATATAAATGACTTGGATGAAGGGACCGAAGGTATGGTTGCCAAATTTGCTGATGACACGAAGATACGTAGAAAAGTAAGTTGTGAAGAGGACATAAAGAGTCTACAAAGTTAAGTGAGTGGGAAAAAATCTGGCAAATGGAATATAATGTGGGAAAATGTGAAATTGTCCATTTTGACAGGAAGAATAAAAAAGCATATTACCTAAATGCAAAGAGAGCTCTGAGATGCAGAGAGATCTGGGTGTCCTATGGCATGAATCGCAAAAGATTAGCATGCAGGTATAGCAAATAATTAGGAAGGCAAAAGTCATGTTGGAATGTATTGCAAGGGGATTGGAGTACAGGAATAAGGAAGAATTGCAACAATTGTACAGGGTTTTGGTGAGACCACATCTGGAATACTGTGTGCAGTTTTGGTCTCCACATTTAAGAAAGAATATACTTGCATTGGAGGAAGTGCAGTGAAGGTTCACTAGATTGGTCCCTGGGATGAGGGGTTTGTCCTATGATGAAAGACTAAGTAAATTGGGCCTGTATTCTCTGGAGTTTAGAAGAATGAGAGGTGATCACATTGAAACATATAGGATTCTATAGGGGCTGGATAGGCTAGACACTGAGCGACTATTTCCGCTGGTTGGGGAATCTAAAACAAGGGGGCACAGTCTAAGGATAAGGGGCCAATAATTTAGGACTGAGATAAGGAGAAATTACTTCACTCAAAGGATTGTGAATCTTTGGAATTCTCTACCCCAGAGGGTTGTGGAGGCTCCTTTGTTAAATACATTTAAGGCTGGGACAGACAGATCTTTGGTCTCTCAGGGAATCAAGGGGTACGGCGAGCGGGCAGGAAAGTGGAGTTGAATCCTAAGATCAGCCATGATCATTTTGAATTGTGGAGCAGGCTCGATGGGCCATATGGTCTACTCCTGCTCCTATTTCCTGTGTTCTTGTACATCAAGTAATTAGGAAGGAGTACTGTGTACAACATTGGTTGTCTTATTTAAGGAAGGATGTACATGCATTGGAAGCAGTTCAGAGAAGGTTTACTAGAACTAATACCTGGGATTGGCGGGTTGTCTTATGAAGAAAGGTTGGACAGGCTAGGCTTGTATCCACTGGAGTTCAGAAGAGTAATAGGCGACTTGATTGAAACATATAAGATCCTGACAGGTCTTGACAGGGTGGATGTGGAAAGGATGTTTCCTCTTGTGGGAGAGTCTAGAAACAGGGGCCACTGTTTAAAAATAACGTGTTGCCCAACGCCACCAGCTCATGCAACACAATTGTGAAGAGTCATGATCACAGCCTTTAAGATTTTGGCTGCAAATCTTCCCCGGTCACTTACTCGATGCAGTAGTACTACCTCATTTAGTTACAACATTGCCACACAAAATCAAGGATGCCTTAGATGGCAGTGCTGTACAATGAAAGCAGTATCAAATATCATCCATCTTCCTCTGACATATGGAGAAAAAAGAAAGGTATCTGGTGGGTTCATTACATTTTAAATACCTATTCATCATAGCGTGTTTTATAATTTTGAAATCACTGATATAGCATTTATAAATTTTATCAAGATAAATACAAAAGTGCAAGGACTTGCATTTGTATAGCACCTTTCACAATCTCAGGACATCCTAACGCATTTCCCAGCTAATGCAGTACTTTTTAAATGTAGTGATATAACGAAGAGAAATATGACAGTCAGTTTGCACTTGGCAAGGTTGCACAAACAGAAATAAGAGAATGACTAGATAATTGTTTTTTGGTCGTTTTGGTTTAGGGATAAATATTGGCCAGGGCAGAAATCCCCTGCTGTTCTTCAAAGAATGGTATCTTCCACATCAACCCGAGTGTGAAGGTAGGGTTTCAGTTTAATGTCTCTTCTGGAAGATGGCACCTCCGACAATGCAGCATTCCCTCAGTATTGCACTGAAGTGGCAGCCTAGATTACACGTTCAAGTTTCTGAGTGGGATTTGAGCCTAGAATCTTCTGACTCGGTGATGACCGTGCTACCACTAAGTCAAGGCTGACAGAAAGTGTAAAATGCTATGAAGTTTAATTGTTTCCATTTGGCATCTCATGCAGATTATTTCAAATTGTCGAATTGGTCTCATTATTTAAGTGTTTTTATCATTTTTATTAATGGATGTAGGATGTAATTTATGTGACAAAATCTATTTCAGTCCTGTGCTGAATATTTCTATTGTTATAAGTGGTCTTTTGAATTTTTAAAGAGTTTGAGTGCTGCTGTTGTATAACATCTAAATTAATGGTTACATTACGATTGGGGATGAAAATTGTAGCTCTATTCCCATTGCTCAAAAGGTCATACAAAGGATCAGTAAATGAAGATTAAACATTTGGAAACTACTATACATAAGCAGAGCAAGTTGCAGATTTCTGAATTTAACAGTATCAATTTAAAATATAGTAGCACACTTCTGTTATTGAACAGCAATGGCCTTATTCTCCTGTGAGGGGGTAGGGGGTGAGTCTGTGTTTGGCAGGGAATGTGTTGGGGGATGGGTCTGTGATGGGCAGGGAATGTGTTGGGGGATGGGTCTGCGATGGGCAGGGAATGTGGGGGGGGTGAGTCTATGGGGCTGGGATAGTGGTGGTGAATGGATCCGCAATGGGCAGGGATTGTGGCAGAGGATGGGTCCGCAATGGACAGGGAATGTGGCGGTGAATGGGTCCGCGAAGGCAGGGAATGTGGTGGTGAATGAGTCCGTGATGGGCAGGGAATGTAGTGGTGGATGGGTCTGCAATGGGCAGGGAATATGATGGGGGTTGGGTCTGCGATGGGCAAGTAATGTGATGGGGGGTGGGTCTGCGATGGGCAGGGAATGTGGTGGGGGATGGGAATGTGGTGGGCTGGGAATGTGGTGGGGGATGGGCCTAAAATGGGTGGGGGATGGGTCTACAACAGGGAGAGAGATTTGGCAGGCAATAGGCCTGCGATAGGTTTGTGGTATGATGGAGGATGTGGCAAGGGATGGGCCCGCAATGAGATGGTGGATGGGTCTGCGATGGGGTGGGGATGGGCCTGTAATGGAGCAGGGGATGGTTCTGCAATGGGGTTGGGGGCAGGGGGGACAGATCTGCTGTGCTGGTAACAAAGGGGTCTATTATTGGGCTGATGTGTAAGTCTTGTTGTCTGATGGTTTAAAGATTTGTTTCTGATGCTGGGTAGTTTGGATAGATGTGTCCACTTTTCCTAGCAGTTTAGCGAGGTCGACACACTGTCCTTGGCTCAATGTTAGGCTTTGCTGTTGTGACACTGAAGGCAAATGGGTCTTGCCTGACGTTTGGACCAATTTTGTGCTGTATTATCATTGGCGAGATTATTTCAGTATTTTATTATTCTCCCTTTGACAAAGTGGTGCATGTTGCTTCATGGGTTCTGGCAACTCTTTGGCAATCCAAGTAAACATTCTTTATGTATGAGCATAGACAGGGAAAAGCTGTAGATCAAAGGATGCAGCAGACCTGAGTCTAATCCTGTCCTCACCAGCCATCAACAAAACATACTTTCCCAGCATAGAGATCTGGAGCATCATCAATGGTTAATTTTTTTTCACTTCCCTAGCCCAGGAGATCAGCATATCAACACAAAACAGAATAATGTCTCAGTACCAGGTCACAAGTATATTTACCCAATGTGTTATCAGTGGAGCCAGAAAGTTATTTTAAACTGTGCAGTGATTGGTGCCCAAGGTAAATTCCTGAAAAATTGCCACAGAAAAGAACAAAAACACACTCTCAGATGATTAAAATACAGTCGCTCTTTGATATGCCCCAAACGGTTCAATAGTAAGCATTGTTTATGGCTTCATCTCTGACACAATTACATGAAACTACTGTGCTTTTGAATGACTCCCAAAAACCATTCTACAGAATCTTTTGTTAATTGAGTGCCTTGAGTTTGAAGGCAGTATAATGTCATGGGCGAGTGTAAAGCAAGCGGTGCTAAAAGTCACCACTAAATTTTGTACTAGCAGATTTAGTCAAACCCCAGTGGACTGCATGTCTAAAGCACATAATAGTTTAATTTAGTAGTCTGGGCTCTAAAAGACCTGGGTTTCTCTTGAGAATGAAAACCACCTTTTACAAAAGAAACTAATCTTCTGAGGAAACAAATGACAGCGCAAAGCCAGAGTGAAGTTAGGGTGACAATTACTATCATAGAATTGCACTACAGTGGAAAACATTTTATCCTAGAGCACCTTTCAACCTTATTCCATCAATAGAACAAAACCATTGAGACTTACATGCAATTCTTTTCAGAGGATTTGTTCAGGGTGTGAGCAGATTCCAGGTTTAGGCAGTACAGTGACTAGTCTATCACCTCCTCACATCACATTGGGACATAAAGGGCCAGGAATTACTGGGTCCCAATTCCACTAGCAGCAAGGTGCTGGAGCAAGACCTCTAGTCATCAATTGGTAAGGATGTTAACCCTGTCCCCAGGAAAGGGCTCATTTTAATAAACAGGGTGGGTCACAGGTGCCTGTAGTGGCACCTGCATGGATGGAGTCCCCGAAAAGCTCAGTGTGACACTCTGTAGCTTCAATGGAGCAAGCTATAGGCCCTTTTTGGGCAAAGAATTAAGTAGCACAAATTTTTCTTTTCTGTACAGGGATCAAATGGGGTGAAGTGAGAATGTAATTGATGGTCTTTGGATTCAATTATTTTCACTCTTTACATTCTTAGAGACTTCCCTAGGTCCACAATGAAACCCATTCCTGCTGTCACCGTGTATAAATTTTACTGGACCTAATAAGAGTGCGGTGGCTGGAATTCTTGGAGAACACCAGACATTTGTGTGGACCAGATGGATGATTTTTGCCCCACCCTCCCATATGGGGGCAGAAACCCAACATATCTTGGTTTCATGCCAAAATCTTTGCACCTCGCAGTGATCCACCTCTCCTACCTCAGCAATTTTCCCCAAAGAATCTCAAAAACATGTTACTGCCATAGTTTGCATCACACACTACTGTAATAGTACTTCTATCTCATTATAGATTCATTTTATTGAACAGAAAAGTAATGACCCTGGATAACAGCATTCAAATATAATCGGGCAGATATTTTCTGGCTCTGCCAGGCAATAGTGCCCTGAAAACTGAGGGGAAAAATTACTGTCTGTTCCTGCTCCCAATCTGGTCAACACCATCCTGAAAGGTACCCAGAACATCTGTTTCTTGCAGGTGGTTGGCTCTTTAAAAATGCCATTGAGGTACATAGGATCTTGATTGTCATTTTGGGAGACCA
Organism: Heterodontus francisci; assembly: GCF_036365525.1. Classification (NCBI taxonomy): domain Eukaryota; kingdom Metazoa; phylum Chordata; class Chondrichthyes; order Heterodontiformes; family Heterodontidae; genus Heterodontus; species Heterodontus francisci. The sequence continues at coordinate 41,032,396 of NC_090379.1, forward strand.
CCAAGCAGAGCCTGCACTGTGTGATACTGAGGAAGAGGAGTGCCCCTCTGGACTCAACAAAAACAACATGGGCTCCTGTTACCACAGGTCCCATTTCATTACCTCACCATACCCGCTATGGACCAACCTCTGCTGGCCAGGTAGGCCTCTGGCCCACCAAATCTTGTGAAAGCCTGGTGCTGACAACACGCGGCAAGACACCCCTTTGGTGCTCGCAGACTGCCAGGGGCATTGTAGTGAAGCCAGGCCCTGAAAATGGACTTGGCATCCTTCTGGCACCATTGGGCAGCTGGCCAATTGTTCAAAGCTATTCCACCATGTTGGTCTGAAATTTCTCTTGCTGCTGCTTTAGCAGAGGCATTAGCCCAGTTATTTTACAGGAGATACAAACCACACCCCAAAATAGCAGGGAGAGGAATTTCAAACAAATATATGAACACATCATGTGCTGGTATCCCACAGTATAATTCAGGGCCAATATATTTACAAAGGCATCTTTTATACAGCGAAGTGCAATTTTTTATTTGTACTGTGTTGCATAATAAAAGAAGTGGCTGATATTTGAGAAATATGTATACAATCCAATTGTTGTAGAAATATCTCTATGTCCCTACAAATTCCTATTACTTGAATGTTCCCACCTGGAAAGTTCCACTTGGATTGATTTTGATATTTGCATGCATCCACTGTTCCCCTTGGTTGCCGGACATACTCCAGATGAGATGTTCAGTTATGGCTGATCCTTTGAATCCTTTGAATCGCAGAAACACGTTCAAGGTACCTGGAAACAAAATGTTAAAAACAATTTCAATGTTCAGCTGACCTTAGAAACTCAAGACTTTTCTAAAGGGGAGTAGTTAGCATTGATTGTTGGACTATTTCACATAAAAATTGAATGCAGAAAGATGGCCAATAACTAAAAGGAAAGAAAACCCTGCTAATGGTTAGAGAAAGAAGAGATGGATGAAAATGCCTTGAGCTTCCCAGAGAAATAGGGCCCTTTGAACTGCTTCCAATACCATAAAATTATTTTGGGACTGGTACAAGATTAGTATTGGCCATATCCAATCTCATTTAACCTAAATACAAAATAAATACGTAGGCTGACAGAGTAGCTTGCTAACAGGTTGAATGATTGCCTTCAATCAAACTACGATAAATTTACCTACACTTTAGCAGAGGTTAGGACAGCTGATGAAAGCTCTTCAGTTGTCAGTGGAAGTTTAGACTTGGTATCAATCCAATCAAACCTCTTAGGTTCCAGGGAGCCAATGGTCATTCATGGAGCAACTCCCAGGAGTCTGGGAAATTTACTAGATTTGGAAATCATCACTGGCATATTCAGGAGTTTAAAGACAGATGCTTGTGAGACAATACTGATAATAAGGAAATGGCAGTCTTGTAAAATGACTATGTTGTATCCTTTTTCACAGCGGATGTAGAGGACAAAATATCAGCCATACAAGGGATCCTAAAAATAAGTCAAACGGAGAAACTTATTTGATTTAAAAGAAATAAAAGAAACTGTAATGGTTAAAATAATGGGACTGAAGATAGACTAATCTCCAGGACCTAACAATTTCCACCCAAGGTTCTTCAATAGAGTTATACAGCATAGAAACAGGCCCTTCGGCCCACCGCGTCCATGCCGACCATAATGCCTATCTATACTATTCCCACCTGCCTGCATTAATTCCATATCCCTCTATGCCTTGCTCATTCAAGTACCTGTCCAGATGCCTCTTAAATGTTGCTACTGCTCCTGCCTCCACCACCTCCTCTGGTAGCTCATTCCAGATATCCACTATTCTTTGTGTGAAAAATTTACCCCTTTGATCCCCTTTAAACCTCCTCCCTCTCACCTTAAATCTATGCCCTCTAGTTTTAGTCATCCCTACCATGGGAAACAGACTTTGGCTATCTACCTTATCTATGCCTCTCATAATTTTATATACCTCTACCATGTCCCCTCTCAGCCTCCTTCGCTCCAGCGAAAACAGATCCAGCCCATCCAATCTCTCTTTATAACTCAAGCCCTCCAAACCAAGCAACATCCTTCTGAATCTTTTCTGCACCCTCTCTAGCTTAATCACATTTTTCCTGGAGTGCGGCAACCAGAACTGCACACAGTACTCCAAATGCAGCCTAACCAACGTTATGTACAACTGTAACATGACGTCCCAACTCTTGTACTCAATGCCTCGGCCGATGAAGGCAAGCATGCCATACGCCTTCTTCACCACTCTGTCTACCTGTGTTGCCACTGTCAGGGAACTATGTATCACAGAATCACAGAATAATACAGTGCAGAGGAGGCCCTTTGGCCCATCGAGTCTGCACCGATGCATTAAAGACACCTGACCTGTCCACCTAATCCCATTTGCCAGCACTTGGCCCATAGCCTTGAATGTTATGACGTACCAAGTGCTCATCCAGGTACTTTTTAAAGGATGTGAGGCAACCCGCCTCTACCACCCTCCCAGGCAGTGCATTCCAGACCGTCACCACCCTCTGGGTAAAAAAGTTCTTCCTCAAATCACTCTTAAACCTCCTGCCCCTCACCTTAAACTTGTGTCCCCTCGTAACTGACCCTTCAACTACGGGGAACAGCTGCTCCCTATCCACCCTGTCCATGCCCCTCATAATCTTGTATACCTCGATCAGGTCACCCCTCAGTCTTCTCTGCTCCAGCGAAAACAACCCAAGCCTATCCAACCTCTCTTCATAGCTTAAATGTTCCATCCCAGGCAACATCCTGGTGAATCGCCTCTGCACCCCCTCCAGTGCAATCACATCCTTCCTATAATGTAGCGACCAGAATTGCACACAGTACTCCAGTTGTTCTGCTTTCAGAGATCTGTGGACAAACATGCCAAGGTCCCTTTGTTCCTCGGAACTTCCCAGTGTCAGGCCATTTATTGAATACTTCCGTGTCACATTACTCCTTCCAAAGTGTATCACCTCACACTTTTCAGCGTTAAATTCCATCTGCCACTTTTCTGTCCATTTGACCATCCCGTCTATATCTTCCTGTAACCCAAGACACTCAACCTCACTGTTAACCACTCGGCTAATCTTTGTGTCATCCGCCAACTTACTGATCCTACCCCCCACATAGTCAACTATGTCGTTTATATAAATGACAAACAATAGGGGAGTCAGCACAGATCCCTGTGGTACGCCACTGGACACTGGCTTCCAGTCACTAAAACGGCTGTCTGTCATTACTTTCTGCCTCCTACAGCTAAGCCAATTTTGAATCCACCTTATCAAGTTACCCTGTATCCCATGTGCATTTGCTTTCTTGATAAGTCTCCCATGTGTACTTGCACTCCAAGGTCTCTCTGCTCAACAACACTCCCCAGGGCCCTGCCATTCACTGTATATGTCCTGCCCTGGTTTAACTTCCCAAAATGCATCACTTCGCACTTGTCTGCATTAAATTCCATTTGCCATTCCCTTGCTCACTTTCCCAGTTTATCTATATCCTGTTCTACCCTGAGACAACCTTCTTCACTGTCCACTATACCACCTCTTTTGGTGTCATCTGCAAACTTACTAATCATGCCCCCTACATTCACATCCAAGTCATTAATATATATGACAAACAACAGAGGGCCCAGCACCGATCCCTGCAGCACACCACTGGTCACCGGCCTCCAATCTGAAAAATGACCCTCACTACCACCCTTTGGCTGTAATTTTACGCTGGGCGGACGGGAGCCGGACTCCGACGTAAATGTCGGTGCCAATCCCACTCCCGCCCAGCCTGGGGATCCGTCCCGTATTTTACGGATCCCCAGGCTTCAATTGGCCCGAGGCGGGACTTCTACCCACTTGAGGGAGAAGGTCCCGCCTCAGTGAACTGCCGGCCAATCAGCGGGCCGGCAGCTCTTAGTCTCAGCAGCACTACCGGCAGCGGTGGCCACTGCTGAGACTGCAGCCCAGCCGACGGAGGAGGACGCAATGGAGCCGGGACAGAAGGTAAGTTCGGGCAGCCTCACCAGGGGAATCGGTCGTGCCCTGGTGAGACTAGGGTGGTCGTTTGGGTGGGGAGGGGGGTGTCTTGGATCCTGGGGTTGGGTTGGGAGGCAGGGGAGGCCCTCAATCGGGCCTGACTGCCAGGCCCCGCCCCCGGGGTGCGGAAAGGCCGACAGCTATAGCTGGGTGGCCTTTCACGTTTTCGGCACACCCTCTTGCCAGGGGTAAAATACCCGTGGAGGCGGGCGAGGGTCCTTAAGTGGCCATTAAGTGGCCACTTAAGGGTCTTGATTGGCCTCAGGTGGGCGGGTGGGCCGCTTCTCGCCCTCCCTCACCCCGCCCCCTGCCGGACCTCTGTAAACTTGGTCGGAGGCGGAATTGGGGCGGTTAGGCCTCCCGAGCCTGCCGCTCAATTTTACGCCGCCCCCACGCCACCATCTGACCCGCTGGGGTGGCGTAAAATTCCGGCCTCTGCCTCCTATCACAAAGCCAATTTTGTATCCAATTGGCTAGCTCACCCTGGATCCCATGTGTCGAACCTTCTGGACCAGCCTACCATGCGGGACCTTGTCAAAGGCCTTGCTAAAGTCCATGCAGACAACGTCCATCACCCTGCCCTCATCAATCCTCTTGGTCACCTCCTCGAAAAACTCAATCAAATTCATGAGACATGATTTCTCACGCACAAAGCCATGCTGACTATCCCTAATCAGACCATGCCTTTCCAAATGCATATAAATCCTGTCTCTCAGAATCCCTTCCAATAACTTTCCCACCACTGATGTAAGGCTCACCGGCCTGTAGTTTCCTGGCTTATCCCTGCTGCCCTTCTTAAATAAAGGCATAACATTAGTTATCCTCCAGTCTTCCGGTACCTCACCCGTGGCTAACGATGATACAAAAATCTCTGCCAGGGTCCTAGCAATCTCCTCCCTTGCTTCCCACAGCATCCTAGGATACACCTGGTCAGGCCCTGGGGATTTATCCACCTTAATGTGCTTCAAAACCTCCAACACCTCCTCCTTTGTAATGTTGATATACTCCAGGATATCGGTGTTCCCTCCCTTGAACTCACCAGCTTCCATGACCTTCTCCACAGTAAATAGAGACGAGAAATATTCATTTAAGACCTCGCCCATTTCACGTGGCTCCACACATAGATTACCACACTGATCCTTAAGGGTACCTACTCTCTCCCTAGCTCCCCTTTTACTCTTAATATACTTATAGAATCTTTTAGAATTCTCCTTTATCTTATCTGCCAGGGAAATCTCATGGCCCCTTTTCGCCTTCTTAAGTGTAGTCCTACATTCCCCTATACTCCTCGAGGGACTCGCTTGATCCCAGCTGCCTATACCTGACATATACCTTCTTCTTTGTCCTGACCAGACCCTCAATATCCCTCATCAACCAAGGTTCCCTAAACTTGCCAGCCTTGCCCTTCCATCTAACAGGAACATGCCGGCCCTGAACTCTTCCTAACTCACTTTTAAAAGCCTCCCACTTGCCAGATGTCCCTTTACCTGTAAACAGCCTCTCCTATTCAACTTTTGAGAGTTCCTGTCTGATGCCATCAAAATTAGCCTTCCCCCAATTTAGGACTTCAACCTGAGGACCAGTCCTATCCTTTTCCATAACTATCTTGAAGCTAATAGAGTTATGGTCACTGGTCCCAAAGTGCTCCCCCATTGACACATCAACCACCTGCCCATCCTCATTTCCTAAAAGGAGGTCGAGTGTAGCCCCTTCTCTAGTAGGGCCATCCACATACTGCTTCAGAAAGCTATCCAGGACACACTTAACAAATTCTTCTCCATCTGATCCCTTAGCACAAGGGCAGTCCCAGTCAATATTGGGGAAGTTAAAATCACCTACTATTACAACCCTATAATTCCTACACCTATCTGTGATTTCCCTACATATATGCTCCTCCAATTCCCTCTAACTATTGGGGGGCCTATAGTATAATCCCATCAAAGTGATCACCCCTTTCTTATTTCTAAGTTCTACCCATATGGCCTCGCTGGATGTTCCCCCCGGGATATCCTCTCTAAGTACTGCCGTCATCTCCTCCCTAATCAATAGTGCAACTCCCCATCCTCTCTTACCTCTACCTCTTGTCACACAGGAAGCATCGGTACCCTGGAACATTGAGCTGCCAGTCCTGCCCATCCCTCAACCACATTTCTGTAATAGCTATAATATCACAATCCCATGTACCGATCCATGCTCTGAGTTCATCTGCCTTACCTGTAAGGCTTCTTGCATTAAAGTAAATGCAGTTTAGCCTACCAGACCTTCCACGCTCCCTATCCTGCCCCTGCCCGGCCTGCCTACTGGACTTGCTTGCTTTAACCTCTACATTTGCCTCAACTATCTCATCGGAGAGATTACTAATTTGGGTCCCACCCCCCTGCAAGACTAGTTTAAACCCTCCCGAGTAGTACTCGCAAACCTCCCCGCAAGGATATTGGTCCCCTTCCAGTTCAGATGCAACCCATCAATGACAGGTGTGAGTTTAACATCAATTGCAGAGAAATGACTGGAATCTATCATCATGGTCAGAGTGACTAAGAAAAGGGTTAATCTTTTGTCAGGCCCCAACTGGACTACAGCTTTCAGTTTTGAGCACCACACTTCAAGGAGGATATATTGGCCTTGGAAGGGATCGGGCACAGATTCACCAGGGTTTAAAATGGTTAAATTTTGAGGATAGATGGCATAAACTTGGCTTGTGTCCCCTTGAAGTTACGTGGTTGAGGGATGATCTAGTTGGGAAGCTATTTCTTCTGATGGGGTAATCCAGACAAAGGGACTCAATCGTAAAATTAAAGACCATTTAGGAGTGAAATCAGGAAGAACTTTTTTCACATAATGGGTAGTAGAAATCTGCAATTTCCTTTCCTAAAAGGCTGCAGATGCTGGGCCAATTGAAATTTTCAAGACTGGGATTGACAGATTTTTGTTATGTAAATATATCAAGGGACATGGATCAAATGAAATAATTGGAGTTGAGTTACAGATTAGCCATGATTCAATTGAATGTGAGAACAGACTTGAGGGACTGAATGGCCTACCCCAATTCCTATGATCCTATGTTTGCTATGTCTCCCAAACTATGCAGTATTCAAAGTGTTAATCTACAAGCTCAAAATAAAGAATATATGTCAGATACAAGCAGGTGAGATTGTTGTTGGATTGTTAGCAGTGGTAATAAGAGATGAATAATATTGCAGTACAATAAGTGCTGGATCTGCTTCATGCTCTGCTCCAAAGAAAGTAGCTCTGATTTAGCAGTTAACAAAATAAGCTAAAAGCAAATGTGCTACTTGCTTTGTATAAATTCCTCCTTGGATTACATGTTAGCTGCCTTACCAATTTGCAGACTGATCTGCCAGCAGTAAAGCTCAAAAAAGTGCAGGACTTGATACTAAATATTCCTGGATACAAGGTGTTCAGGAAAGATAGGGAAAGAAAGAAAGAAAGGAGAAGGGGTGGCAGGATTGTTTGGAGAATATTGCAGTGCTGAAGAGAGAGGATGTCCTAGAGGTGTCAAGGACAGAATCTATTTGGTTACAGCTAAGAAACAATAGAGGTACAAATATACTCTGGGGTATAATCTATAGGCCACCAATCAGTGGGAAAGATATCGAGGAATAAATTTACAAGGAAATTACAGAGGTGTGCAAAAACTATAGAATAGTTATAATGGGGGTTTTAATTATCCTAATATAGACAGGGACGGTAATGGTGTAAAGGGTGGAGAGGGGGAAGAATTTCTGAAGTACATTCAGGAGCATTTTCTAGATCAAAATGTTTCTGGCCCAATGAGAAAGGAGGCATTGGTGGAACTGATTCATGGAATGAGATGGGACAAGCGGATCAGGTGTCAGTAGGGGAACATTTAGAGGACAGTGATTATAGTATCATAAGGTTTAGGTTAGCTATGGAAAAGGACAAGGGCAATCCAGAGTAAAAACAATAAATTGGGGGAGGGCCAATTTCAGTGGGGTGAGAACGGATCTGGCCCAGGTAAACTGGAATCAAAGATTGGCAGGCAAACATGTAACGGAACAATGGGCTGCCTTTAAAGGGGAGATAGTTCGGGTACATTTGAGGTACACTCCCATGCAGGAGGTGTTGGGGGAAGGTAAGACAAACAAGGCCAGAGCTCCCTGAATGACGAAAGAGATAGAGTAAAATGAAGCAGAAAAAGGGTGTATATGATAGATGTCAGGTTGATAATACAAGTGAGAACCAGGCTAAATACAGAACGTTCAGAGGGAAGTGTAAAAAGAAATAAGAGAAGCAAAGAGAGGGTATGAGAAGAGATTGGCAGCCAACCTAAAAAGGAATCCAAAGGTCTTCCATAGGCAGATGAATAGTAAAAGGGTATTAAAAGGAGGACAGGGGCCAATTACAGACCAAAAAGGGGATTTATGCAGAGTGGCAGACAGCATAGCTGAGTTCCTAAACAACTACTTTGCATATGTCTTTGCCAAGGAAGAAGATGCTGCCAAAGTCCTAGTGAAAGAGGAGATCATTGAGACACTGGATGGGGCTAAAAATTGATAAAGAGGTATTAGAAAGGCTGCTTGCATTGAAGTGATAAGTCACCAGGACCGGATTAGATGCATCCAAGAATCCTGAAGAATGTTAGGGTGGAAATTTCACAGGCGCTGGCCATAATCTTCTAATCCTTCTTAGATACAGGGGTCATGCAAGAGGACTGGAGAATTGCAAATAAAAAGAAAGACTTGCATTTATAAAGTATTTTTCATGACCACCAGACATCTCAAAGCACTTTGCAGGCAATTAAGTACTTTTTTGAAGTGTAGTCAGTGTTGTAATGTTGGAAATGAAGCAACCAATTTGTGCACAGCAAACTCCCACAAACAGCAATATAATAATGACCAAATAATCTGTTTTGTGATGTTGATTTTGGGATAAATAGAAATGATAATCCTGGACAAAATTAAGAGTCACTGAGACAAATATGGATTAATTAAGAAAAGCCAGCACAGATTTGTGAAGAGAAAATGTTGTTTAACTAAATTAATTGAGTTTTTTTGATGAGGTAACAGGGTTGATGACAGTAATACTTGATGTGATGTACATGGACTTCCAAAAGACATTTGATAAAGTGCCACATAACAGGCTTATCAGCAACGTTAAAGCCCATGGAATAAAAAGAATAGTGGCAACATGGATATGAAGTTGGCTGAGTGACAGGAAACAGAGAGTAGTGGTGAATGGTTGTTTTTTGGACTGGAGGAAGGCATATTTTGGGATTCCCCAGCGGTCAGTGTTAGGACCACTGCTTTTCCTGATATATATTAATAACCTAGACTTGTGTGTACAGGGTACAATTTCCAAATTTGCGAATGACACAAAACTTGGAAGTATTGTGAACTGTGAGGAGGATAATGATAGACTTCAAGAGGACATAGACAGGTTGGTGGAATGGAGGGGACATGTGGCAGATGAAATTTAATGCAGAGAAATGTGAAGTTATACATTTTGGTAGGAAGAACGAGGAGAGGCAATATAAAATAAAGGATATAATTCTAAAGGTGGTGCAGGAGCAGAGGGACCTTGGGGTATATGTGCACAAATCGTTGAAGGTGGCAGGTCAGGTTGAGAATGTGGTTAAAAAGGTATCTGAGATCCTGGGCTTTATGAACAGAGGCATAGAGCACAAAAGCAAGAAAGTTATAATGGACCTACATAAAACACTGGTTCGGCCTCAACTGAAGTATTGTGTCTAATTCTGAGCACCACACTTTAGGAAGGATGTGAAGACATTGGAGTGGGTGCAGAAAAGATTTACAAGAAAGGTTCCAAGGATGACAGGCTTCAGTTACATGAACAGATTAGAGAAGCTGGGGTTGTTCTCCTTAGAGAAGTTTGAGAGGAGCTTTAATAGAGGTGTACAAAATTGGGAGAGATTTGGACTGAGTAGATAGAGAGAAACTGTTCCCATTGGCAGAAGGGTTGAGAATCAGATGACACCAATTTAACGTGATTGGCAAAAGAACCAATGGCAACATGAGGAAAATCTTTTTCCGCAGCGAGTGGTTAGGATCTGGAATGCACTGCCTGAGAGTGTGGTGGAGGCAGGTTCCAAAATTCAAAAGGGAATTGGATAATTATCTGAATAAAAAACATTTGCAGGCTGTGGGGAAAAAACAGGGGAGTGGGACTAGATGAGTTGCTTGTGCAGAGACATGATAGGCCAAATGGCCTCCTTCTATGCTGTTACCATTTGACGATTTTATGATTATATAAAGCTCATATATGGATAATGTTAACTCTGTGAAGAAAACCCCAATCAGCAAATCAAACTGCCAAATTATCAAATAGATTGCCAAATTTATCTGATGCAAGGTATAAAAGTATTCTCATTGTTACAGAATAAGTAGGGAAAGTGATTTGCTATTGTTGAAATCTAGTCAAAAAGCAATTCACTGCCTTCAGAAAATTTTAATGCAATGTTATTAGAAGGCAGCAGATCACGGTATAGTAACAAATATTCATCCAATAAGCAAACATGACATGAACATGTAGGTTTGTAAATCACCTGAGTGTACTTCATTGCAGATTCTCCCTCCTGTTTTAATGTGGGAAAAGGCAGCATGGACTGTGAATCTGGATTTGACAGCTTACTGATCAATGCTGCTGCCAATTCTTTCCTCAAAAATAACTTTATCCACTTGCCTTCTGAGTGTTATCAACAACCTGCATTGCTCATACACTAGCAACAGTAAAAATAAATGGACTAACAGGTAAAAACACTTCATATTATGACTTTGATACAGGTTTATTGGTATCCTCCTTCTACTGAGACTATTAAGTCAGACCCGTTTATCATTTTCATAGCCACTAGGATTTGTACACATTGTAGCAAATTTTCACCATCACCTGTACATGACAGATTTCGATCTCTGCTCAACCAAAGTGAATATATATAAAGGATTTAAATCACAGTAAATTGCAGCATAACTTTTGAAATGACTGATCTTAAACCAGGTATCTCTGTGTGCTTGCTTATAAAGACCCTTAGCAGAACAGATTGCCTTCAGCAAGTTCATTGCGCACATGGTCCGAGAAGGATAGGGATGACAGCTCCTAGTCAGCCTGGATCAAATAGCTTTGTGAAGCAGAAATTTACAACAATGAGCTTGTAGCAGCAGCCAGGAGTCAGTATGATCATTCAAGTGTTGCTAATGTCCACCGGGAGAAGGACATACCCCCAGATCCTGCATTCATCCTGCTGAACTCAATTATTCCCTGAAGATAGATGAGCTCATCCAATCATTGGATACGTTACTCAACAAACAACAAATGATTAAAACATACAACAAAAATTACAGGCCTCATGAAAAGCATTTCCAAGCATTCTTATTTTTAAATATTCAAAATCTTTGATGTAGATAAAATAGTTGTGAGAAGGACTGGCACAAAACATAATTTCCTTCGCTGTTTTTTTCAGCCACCTTGGTTTTCTATTTAACTTCTCATCCTTTAAGATAATTGCAGCAGAAGGCAATGTCCACACTCTTTAATCTTCAGGTCCTGCATAATTTTTCCTTCTCTCTTGCTGCTATTTTAAAGGACTGCTGTTTATAGAACAATTTAGCACACTATTTTATTGATGGTTGAAAGAGGCTATGCATCATTTTGACAATGTGCCATACACAAATGTCATAGTGATGTGGTTTGGTGTGATTTTCGTGAAGGTGGTGACCCTTAAAATATAATGTACTTGAGGTATAGCATCCCTCTGTAACATGGCATGAAATAACACCAAATTCGGAGCTGTGCATATTATTTTGCAATAACTCTTCAATTCCAAATACATTAGTCACATTTGGGAGGACGCCATTCTTTGCTTTCTGCCAGTCAACTTTGCTGCCAAACAGCAAAAACAAACAAAAACAAATAAAGCTCTCCATCCACATATGTGCCTATGTGTTATTTAGAATAGCACACGATAGAGTATGTTTCACTGACATAACGTAGCTCAGCCTCTGCCTTCATGCTTTATAATGCCATCTGTCATTATGTACAGCATATGTATTGAATTTTGGGGTGGAAATTGATTGGGTTCAGATGCAACTTAAGTGGGTCTGAAATGAGAGTCTGAATTTACAGATTGCGGATTATGGCACTCATCAAAATGGTGGTGGATCTCACCTCCGCGGTTAGGTATTGATCCAAGACACTGATCTTGAATGTGTTACTGGTCCTCAGCTTCATATCCACCTTTCCCATAATCTCCTGTTTAAGTCCCTAGTCAGTTTCTAGCTTCTCACAGTATTGTACATCCCTAACCAAATTACAATTGTGACTGTGGCTTGGATCTCTCCACAGTTGACCATGTCAACCTTCTTCTATGCCTCTCCTTCAATTTCCCACTTCAGGGACTGGCCTGCCTTTTGGCCATGTTCTCTTCCCTCCAAAATTACCTCTGGCATTCCCTTAAAATCTATACTTGATTCCTCTTCCTCATGTTCATGCGGCTCTGCAGTGACATCATCTGCAGGCATGAGGTGAGCTTCCACATATGCACCAAACTATACTTGTTCACACCACCTTCCACTGCCTCTGTACTGCCAAACTGCTTGTCTGACCTCCATTACTGAATGAGTCATAGCTCCATCCAAAAACTTGGAAAGGCTGAAACCATTATCTTTAGCCCAGATCAGAAACTCCACTCCACTGCCACAAATTCCTTTCTAATCCTCAGCCAACATCTCAGACTCAAACACAGCAGACTAAATTTTTGGGTTCCAGAGGGTGGGAACAAAGGTGGGGTGGGTGGGGGCTGGGGGGGTGGGTCCTGAAAATATTCGTGCCGGCCAGCATGTCAGTTTCAAGATGCTGTTCCTGTCACTGGCAATATGCACCAGGGTGGGGGTAAGGTGGGGCAGTGATCCTGCTCGCCTCCCAACTGAGGCCAATTAAAATACTTGAAAAGCTCATTAAGAGCTTGTTAGAGGTGAAGGCAGCAATTTTGAATGGGGTTTCACGTGCAGTCTGCTGAAGGGAGGTGGGTACAGACTGGGGAGCCAGTCATGGCTGCCCCACGGCATTGTCCTGACCCCATAAGAGGGTCAGCGTTTGGGAAAGAGGTGCCCTTGGCACTATGCAAGTGGTGCAGAGAGTCAGCATTCAGCACTCAGACATTGAATGGGCTTGTAAACCCCCTGGCATCTAAAACTTTCCCAGTCCTCAGGCTTACTACTCTCCTTGGCAATATTACAAACCTCTTCTTTTAATCTATACTATCTCTAACCTCTTTAGTTAGCCATGATGGATCTCTTTTCCCATGGACTTTTTACTTCTCAATGGAATGCAGATTTGTTGAGAATTAGAACAAAGAACAGTACAGCACAGGAACAGGCCATTCGGCCCTCCAAGCCTGCGCCGATCTTGATGCCTGCCTAAACTAAAACCTTCTGCACTTCCGGCGACCATATCCCTCTATTCCCAACCTATTCATGTATTTGTCAAGATGCCTCTTAAACGTCGCTATCGTACCTGCTTCCACCACCTCCCCCAGCAGCATGTTCCAGGCACTCACCACCCTCTGTGTAAAGAACTTACCTCGCACATCCCCTCTAAACTTTGCCCCTCGCACCTTAAACCTATGCCCCCAGGTAACTGACTCTTCCACCCTGGGAAAAAGGTTCTGACTATCCACTCTGTCCATGCCGCTCATAACTTTGTAAACCTCTATCATGTCGCCCCTCCACCTCCGTCGTTCCAGTGAAAACAATCCGAGTTTATCCAACCTCTCCTCATAGCTAATGCCCTCCAGACCAGGCAACATCCTGGTAAACCTCCTCTGTACCCTCTCCAAAGCCTCCACGTCCTTCTGGTAGTGTGGCGAGCAGAATTGCACGCAATATTCTAAGTCTGGCCTAACTAAAGTTCTGTACAGCTGCAGCATGACTTGCCAATTTTTATACTCTATGCCCCGACCGATGAAGGCAAGCATGCCATATGCCTTCCTGACTACCTTATCCACCTGCGGTGCCACTTTCAGTGACCTGTGGACCTGTATGCCCAGATCCCTCTGCCTGTCAATACTCCTAAGGGTTCTGCCATTTACTGTATACTTCCCACCTGCATGAGACCTTCCAAAATGCATTACCTCACATTTGTCCGGATTAAACTCCATCTGCCATTTCTCCGCCCAAGTCTCCCACCGATCTATATCCTGCTGTATCCTCTGACAATCTTCATCACTATCCGCAACTCCATCAACCTTTGTGTCGTCCGCAAAATTACTAATCAGACCAGCTACATTTTCCTCCAAATCATTTATATATACAATAAAGAGCAAAGGTCCCAGCACTGATCCCTGCGGAACACCACTAGTCACATCCCTCCATTCAGAAAAGCACCCTTCCACTGCTACCCTCTGTCTTCTATGACTGAGCCAGTTCTGTATCCATCTTGCCAGCTCACCTCTGATCCCGTGTGACTTCACCTTTTGTACCAGTCTGCCATGAGGGACCTTGTCAAAGGCTTTACTGAAGTCCATATAGATAACTTCCACTGCCCTTCCTTCATCAATCATCTTTGTCACTTCCTCAAATAACTCAATCAAATTAGTGAGACACGACCTCCCCTTCGCAAAACCATGCTACCTCTCGCTAATAAGTTCGTTTGTTTCCAAATGGGAGTAAATCCTGTCCCGAAGAATCCTCTCTAATAATTTTCCTACCACTGACGTAAGGCTCACCGGTCTATAATTTCCTGGATTATCCTTGCTACCCTTCTTAAACAAAGGAACAACATTGGCTATTCTCCAGTCCTCTGGGACCTCACCTGTAGCCAATGAGGATGCAAAGATTTCTGTCAAGGCCCCAGCAATTTCTTCCCTTGCCTCCCTCAGTATTCTGGGGTAGATCCCATCAGGCCCTGGGGACTTATCTGCCTTAATGCTTTGCAAGACACCCAACACCTCCTCCTTTTTGATAATGAGATGACTGAGACTATCTGCACTCCCTTCCCTAGGCTCATCATCCACCAAGTCCTTCTCTTTGGTGAATACTGTTGCAAAGTACTCATTTAGTACCTCACCCATTTCCTCTGGCTCCACACATAGATTCCCTTCTCTGTCCTTGAGTGGGCCAACCCTTTCCCTAGTTACCCTTTTGCTCTTCATATACGTATAAAAAGCCTTGGGATTTTCCTTAATCCTGTTTGCCAATGACTTTTCATGACCCCTTTTAGCCCTCCTGACTCCTTGCTTAAGTTCCTTCCTACTGTCTTTATATTTCTCAAGGGACACATCTGTTCCTAGCCTTCCAGCCCTTACGAATGCTTCCTTTTTCTTTTTGACTAGGCTTACAATATCCCGCGTTATCCAAGGTTCCCGAAACTTGCCAAACTTATCCTTCTTCCTCACAGGAACATGCTGGTCCTGGATTCTAATCAACTGACGTTTGAAAGACTCCCACATGTCAGATGTTGATTTACCCTCAAACAGCCGCCTCCAATCTAAATTCTTCAGTTCCTGCCTAATATTGTTATAATTAGCCTTCCCCCAATTTAGCACCTTCACCCAAGGACTACTCTTATCCTTATCCACAAGTACCTTAAAACTTACAGAATTACAGAGCGAAGTCCAAAGTACGGAAAGTCCTCATCAGGGAACTCCTCTTTGCTGACGATGCTGCATTAACATCTCACACTGAAGAGTGCCTGCAGAGTCTCATCGACAGGTTTGCGGCTGCCTGCAATGAATTTGGCCTAACCATCAGCCTCAAGAAAACGAACATCATGGGGCAGGACGTCAGAAATGCTCCATCCATCAATATTGGCGACCACGCTCTGGAAGTGGTTCAAGAGTTCACCTACCTAGGCTCAACTATCACCAGTAACCTGTCTCTAGATGCAGAAATCAAAAAGCGCATGGGAAAGGCTTCCACCGCTATGTCCAGACTGGCCAAGAGAGTGTGGGAAAATGGCGCACTGACACGGAAGACAAAAGTCCGAGTGTATCAAACCTGTGTCCTCAGTACCTTGCTCTATGGCAGCGAGGCCTGGACAACATATGTCAGCCAAGAGCGACGTCTCAATTCATTCCATCTTCGCTGCCTCCGGAGAATACTTTGCATCAGGTGGCAGGACCGTATCTCCAACACAGAAGTCCTCGAGGCGGCCAACATCCCCAGCTTATACACACTACTGAGTCAGCGGCGCTTGAGATGGCTTGGCCATGTGAGCCGCATGGAAGATGGCAGGATCCCCAAAGGCACATTGTGCAGCGGGCTCGCCACTGGTATCAGACCCACCGGCCGTCCATGTCTCCGCTTTAAAGACGTCTGTAAACGCGACATGAGGTCCTGTGACATTGATCACAAGTCGTGGGAGTCAGTTGCCAGCGTTCGCCAGAGCTGGCGGGCAGCCATAAAGGTGGGGCTAAAGTGTGGCGAGTCGAAGAGACTTAGCAGTTGGCAGGAAAAAAGACAAAAGCACAAGGGGAGAGCCAACTGTGTAACAGCCCCGACAAACAAATTTCTCTGCAGCACCTGTGGAAGAGCCTGTCACTCTAGAATTGGCCTTTTTCGCCACTCCAGGCGCTGCTCCACACATCACTGACCACCTCCAGGCGCTTACCCATTGTCTCTCGAGATAAGGAGGCCAAAGAAGAAGTATGATCACTGTTCCCGAAATGCTCCCCTATTGAAACTTCGACCACCTGGCCGGGCTGATTCCCCAATACCACGCCCAGTACTGCCCCATCCCTCGTTGGATTATCTACGTATTGTTTCAAGAAACCCTCCTGGATGCTCCTTACAAATTCTGCCCCATCCAAGCCCCGAGCACGAAGTGAGTCCCAGTCAATATAGGGGAAGTTAAAATCACCCACCATTACAACCCTGTTACCTTTACATCTTTCCAAAATCTGTCTACGTATCTGCTCCTCTACCTCCCGCTGGCTGTTGGGAGGCCTGTAGAAAACCCCCAACATCGTGACTGCACCCTTCCTATTCCTGAGCTCCACCCATATTGCCTCGCTGCATGACCCCTCCGAGGTGTCCTCCCGCAGTACAGCTGTGATATTCTCCTTAACCAGTAATGCAACTCCCCCACCCCTTTTGCATCCCCCTCTATCCCGCCTGAAGCTTCTAAATCCTGGAACATTTAGCTGCCAATCCTGTATATAATTATGAATTATTTATTGAAATGTACACAATTGCTCAACGCCTTAATACCTTTTAATCAATTTTTCCAATCTACCTTCGCAAACTTACCCCTCATACCTATGTAATTGGCCTTATTTAAATACAATACTCTCATTTTGGACTTAGGTATGCTGAAGCTCAAATTGAAGTTCTATCATATTATGATCACTCTTTCCCAAAGGATCCCTTACTATGAAATTACTAATTAAACCTGTCTCTTTACACAAAATGAGATCTAAAATAACCTCTTCCCTCATTGGTTCCATGGTATGTTGTTTTCAGAAACTGTTTCGCATGCATTTCATGAACTTGTTCTCCAAATTACTCTTGCCAATTTGATTTGCCCAGTCCAAATGAAGATTAAAGACCCCATGATAATTGCATTGCCTTTGTTGCAAGCTTCTCTTATTTCTTGATTAATACTTCATCCAACAGTATAGCTAGTGTTAGGGGACCAACAAACTACTGCCACCAGTGCTTTCTGACCCTTGTTATTTCTTATCTCCACCTATACTGATGCGACTTCCTGCTCTTTTGAGCCAAGATCCTTCTGCACTACTGTCCTTATGTCATCCTTTAATATCAGGGCAACCCCCTCCCCCTCTTCAATCCCACCCTTTTCCATTTGTCTGTCTTTTCAAAACGTCAAGTACCCTGGAATATTTTGTTCCCAACCTTGGTCACTATGCAACTACATATCCGTAATGACTTAACATTCAAACCATTTATCTTGGTTTGTGCCATTAATTCATCTATCTTATTACATTCAGATAAAGCACCTTTAATTTTAACTTTTTACTATTTTTCCCTGATTTGACCTTATTCACTGATGCCATATTACGGTTAAACTTTTTGTCCTTTCTTGCCACACTCTGCTTATCTTTACCCAAATCGCTACACTGCTCTGCAACCTTGACTTTTCTCTTTAGATATATGAATTTCCCCTCACTTGAACCCTCCCCAACACCCTTTTTACTTGAAAGCCTTATCTACAGTCCAAGTTATATAATTTGTCAGGACATTGGTCCCAGCTGGATTGAGTGGAACCTGTCCCAAAGGAAAAGCTCCCTCTTTCCTCAGTAGTTGCCAGTGCCCCAGGAACCAAAATTCCTGTCTCCCAGGCCACACTTTGAGCCATCCATTCAACTCTCCGATCTTATTTACCCTATGCCAATTTGCATGTAGCTGAGGTAGTAATCCAGAGATTATTACCTTTGAGGTTCTGCTTTTTAATTTGGACCCTAGCCCTCAGCAGAACCTCATTCCTTGTTCAACTTATGTTGTTGATTCCTACATTGACCATGACAACCGGATCCCCCCCCCTCCCACTCATTGTCAGTTTGCTCATCCACCCTACAGACTTTGTCCTCATCCACACAGGCAGCAAGAATCTTGTACCTTTTGGATAAAGGGAAAGGCTGAGGCTCCTCCAGCACTGTTTCTGGGGTCCCCTTACCTGTTTGACTCGCAGTCACACCCTCCTGTCCATAATCACCGATTAAACATGTACCACTTCCTACCCAAGGGGCATGACTGCCTCCTGGATCAAAGTAACTTTCCCCCTCCCTGATGCCCTGCAATGTCTGCACCTCAGGCTCAAGCTAAACAACTCTGAGTTGAAGCTCTTTGAGAAGCAGTCACTTCCTGCAGATAGGTTGAGTGAGTGGGCAAAAATCTGGCAGATGGAGTATAATGTGGGAAAATGTGAACTTGTTCACTTTGGCAGGAAGAATAAAAAAGCAGAGTAATAAAAAAGCTGGGTAAGTAAAAACTATATATTTGGGTGGTGGCTGTACCCGAGACACTACACGTGTAGTGGCTCCCACCCATCCTCCTCCTCTAACCAAAAAAAAGGACTCTGTTGTGTTGATAAGGTAAGCTTTTTATTTAAGAAGTTCTGTCCGTTGGATTGCTAACCTAACAAGTTTTGACATTTTTTTTTGGTTTTTCAGTAGATTTGTTGGGAATTTAGAATAGAGGGAATGGAAGTTAAGGCAGTTGTATGTTCCTCCTGCAGAATGTGGGAGGTAAGGGTCGCCAAGAGTGTCCCTGCTGACTGCATCTGCGGGAAGTGCACCCAACTCCAGCTCCTCGAGAACCGCGTTAGGGAACTGGAGTTGGAGCTGGATGAACTTCGGATCATTCGGGAGGCGGAGGGGGTTATTGAGAGGAGTTATGGGGAGGTAGTCACACCTCAGGTAAAAGAAGTAGGTAGATGGGTTACCGTCAGGGGAAGGAGAGGGAACCAGCTGGCAGTGCAGGGATCCCCTGTGGCCGTTTCCCTCAACAACAGGTATACCGTTTTGGATAATGTTGCGGGGAACGACTTACCAGGGGTAAGCAATGGGGTACAGATATCTGGCACAGAGTCTGTCCCTGTTGCTCAGAAGGGAAGGGGGAAGAGGAGCAGAGCGTTCGTCATTGGGGACTCCATAGTTAGGGGAACAGATAGGAGGTTCTGTGGGAACGAGAGAGACTCACGGTTGGTATGTTGCCTCCCAGGTGCCAGGGTTCGTGATGTCTCGGATCGTGTTTTTGGGATCCTTAAGGGGGAGGGGGAGCAGCCCCAAGTCGTGGTCCACATAGGCACCAACGACATAGGTAGGAAGAGAGATGGGGATTTAAGACAGAAATTCAGGGAGCTAGGGTGGAAGCTTAGAGCGAGAACAAACAGAGTTGTTATCTCTGGGTTGTTGCCCGTGCCACGTGATAGCGAAGCGAGGAATAGGGAGAGAGAGGAGTTGAACACGTGGCTGCAGGGATGGTGTAGGAGGGAGGGTTTTGGTTTCCTGGATAATTGGGGCTCTTTCTGGGGTAGGTGGGGCCTCTACAAACAGGATGGTCTTCACCTGAACCAGAGGGGTACCAATATCCTGGGGGGGAGATTTGCTAGTGCTCTTCGGGGGGGTTTAAACTAATTCAGCAGGGGAATGGGAACCTAAATTGTAGTTCCAGTGTACAGGATGTTGAGAGTAGTGAGGTCAGGGATAAGGTTACAAGGACGCAAGAGGGCACTGGCAAGCAAGAACCTGGTTTAAAGTGTGTCTACTTCAACGCCAGGAGCATCCGGAATAAGGTGGGTGAGCTTGCAGCATGGGTTGGTACCTGGGATCTCGATGTAGTGGCCATTTCGGAGACATGGGGAGAGCAGGGGCAGGAATGGATGTTGCAGGTTCTGTCATTTAGATGTTTCAGTAAGAACAGAGAAGATGGTAAAAGAGGGGGGGGTGTGGCATTGTTAATCAAGGAGAGTATTACAGCGACAGAAAGGACATTTGAGGACTCGTCTACTGAGGTAGTATGGGCCGAGGTTAGAAACAGGAGAGGTGAGGTCACCCTGTTGGGAGTCTTTTATAGACCTCCAAATAGTTCCAGAGATGTAGAGGAAAGGATAGCGAAGATGATTCTCGACAGGGGCGAGAGTAACAGGGTAGTTGTTATGGGGGACTTTAACTTTCCAAATATCGACTGGAAATACTATAGTTCGAGTACTTTAGATGGGTCAGTTTTTGTCCTGTGTGTGCAGGAGGGTTTTCTGACACAGTATGTAGACAGGCAAACCAGGGGCGATGCCACATTGGATTTGGTACTGGGTAATGAACCCGGCCAGGTGTTAGATTTAGATGTAGGTGAGCACTTTGGTGATAGTGACCACAATTCGGTTAGGTTTACCTTAGTGATGGGCAGGGACAGGTATATACCGCAGGGCAAAAATTATAGCTGGGGGAAAGGAAATTATGATGCGATTAGGCAAGATTTAGGATGCGTAGGATGGGGAAGGAAACTGCAGGGGATGGGAACAATCGAAATGTGGAGCTTATTCAAGGAGCAGCTACTGCGTGTCCTTGATAAGTATGTACCTGTGAGGCAGGGAGGAAGTTGTCGAGCGAGGGAGCCGTGGTTTACTAAAGAAGTTGAAGCGCTTGTCAAGAGGAAGAAGAAGGCTTATGTTAGGATGAGACGTGAAGGCTCAGTTAGGGCGCTTGAGAGTTACAAGCTAGCCAGGAAGGATCTAAAGGGAGAGCTAAGAAGAGCAAGGAGAGGACACGAGAAGTCATTGGCGGATAGGATCAGGGAAAACCCTAAGGCTTTCTATAGGTATATCAGGAATAAAGGAATGACTAGAGTTAGGTTAGGGCCAATCAAGGATAGTAGTGGGAAGTTGAGTGTGGAATCAGAGGAGGTAGGGGAAGTGTTAAATGAATATTTTGCGTCAGTATTTACAGTAGAGAAAGAAAATGTTGTCGAGGAGAATACTGAGATTCAGGCTACTAGGCTAGATGGGATTGAGGTTCACAAGGAGGAGGTGTTATCAATTTTGGAAAGTGTGAAAATAGATAAGTCCCCTGGGCCAGATGGGATTTATCCTAGGATTCTCTGGGAAGCTAGGGAGGAGATTGCAGAGCCTTTGTCCTTGATCTTTATGTCGTCATTGTCGACAGGAATAGTGCCGGAAGACTGGAGGATAGCAAATGTTGTCCCCTTGTTCAAGAAGGGGAGTAGAGACAGCCCTGGTAATTATAGACCTGTGAGCCTTACTTCGGTTGTGGGTAAAATGTTGGAAAAGGTTATAAGAGACAGGATTTATCATCATCTTGAAAAGAATAAGTTCATTAGCGATAGTCAGCACGGTTTTGTGACGGGTAGGTCGTGCCTCACAAACCTTATTGAGTTTTTCGAGAAGGTGACCAAACAGGTGGATGAGGGTAAAGCAGTGGATGTGGTGTATATGGATTTCAGTAAGGCGTTTGATAAGGTTCCCCACGGTAGGCTATTGCAGAAAATACGGAAGTATGGGGTTGAAGGTGATTTAGAGCTTTGGATCAGAAATTGGCTAGCTGAAAGAAGACAGAGGGTGGTGGTTGATGGCAAATGTTCATCCTGGAGTTTAGTTACTAGTGGTGTACCACAAGGATCTGTTTTGGGGCCACTGCTGTTTGTCATTTTTATAAATGACCTGGAAGAGGGTGTAGAAGGGTGGGTTAGTAAATTTGCGGATGACACTAAGGTCGGTGGAGTTGTGGATAGTGCCGAAGGATGTTGTAGGATACAGAGGGACATAGATAGGCTGCAGAGCTGGGCTGAGAGATGGCAAATGGAGTTTAATGCAGAAAAGTGCGAGGTGATTCACTTTGGAAGGAGTAACAGGAATGCAGAGTACTGGGCTAATGGGAAGATTCTTGTTGTGTAGATGAACAGAGAGATCTTGGTGTCCAGGTGCATAAATCCCTGAAGGTTGCTACCCAGGTTAATAGGGCTGTTAAGAAGGCATATGGTGTGTTAGCTTTTATTAGTAGGGGGATCGAGTTTCGGAGCCACGAGGTCATGCTGCAGCTGTACAAAACTCTGGTGAGACTGCACCTGGAGTATTACGTGCAGTTCTGCTCACTGCATTATAGGAAGGATGTGGAAGCTATGGAAAGGGTGCAGAGGAGATTTACTAGGATGTTGCCTGGTATGGAGGGAAGGTCTTACGAGGAAAGGCTGAGGGACTTGAGGTTGTTTTCGTTGGAGAGAAGGAGGAGGAGAGGTGACTTAGTAGAGACATATAAGATAATCAGAGGGTTGGATAGGGTGGATAGTGAGAGTCTTTTTCCTCGGATGGTGATGGCAAACACGAGGGGACATAGCTTTAAGTTGAGGGGTGATAGATATAGGACAGATGTCAGAGGTAGTTTCTTTACTTAGAGAGTAGTAGGGGCATGGAACGCCCTGCCTGCAACAGTAGTAGACTCGCCAACTTTAAGGGCATTTAAGTGGTCATTGGATAGACATATGGATGAAAATGGAATAGTGTAGGTCAGATGGTTTCACAGGTCGGCGCAACATCGAGGGCCGAAGGGCCTGTACTACGCTGTAATGTTCTAATTCTAATTCTAATTACTTAAACGGAGAATGACTGCAGAATTCCAAGGTGCAGAGGGATCTAGGTGTTCTAGTGCAGGAGTCACAAAAAGTTAGTATGCAGGTACAGCTGGTAATAAAGAAGGCTAATGGAATGCTATCCTTTTATTACGAGAGGAACTGAAAATAAAAGTAAAGATGTTATGCTTCAGTTATACAGGGCATTGGTGAGACCACATCTCGAATACTGTGTGCAGTTTTGGTCTTCTTATTTAAGGAAGAATGTAAATGGGTTGGAGGCAGTACAGAGGAGGTTTACTAGATTGATACCTGGAATGAGCGGGTTGTCTTATGAGGAAAGGTTGTACAGACTGGACCTGTTTTCACTGGAGTTTAGAAGAGTGAGCGGAAGTTTATAAGATCCTGAATGGTCTTGACAAGGTGGATGTGGAGAGGATGTTTCCTCTAGTGGGTGAGTCCAGGACTAGGGGGGGGGGGTCTGTTTTAAAATTAGGGGTCACCCTTTTAGGACAGAGATGAGGAGAAATTTTTTCTCTGAGGGTTGTGCGACTTTGGAACTCTCTGCCTCAGAAGATGGTGGAGGCGGAGTCACTGAATATTTTTAAGGCAGAGGTAGATAGATTCTTGTTGGGCAATCGAATTGAGGGTTATCGGGGGGTAGAGGGGAGTGTGGAATTCGAAACACAAACAGATCAGCCATGATCTTATTGAATGGCAGAGCAGGCTCGAGGGGCCGAATGGCCTACTCCTGCTCCTAATTCATATGTTCATATGTGGCTGTCCCCGGGATCGCAATGCTCTCCACAAACTCCCACATGCTGCAGTTGCAGCACATTATCTGCCTAGTCACCCCGATATAACAGCTTTATTTAATTAATCTATGCATTTAATCAACTTAGCTTATAGTTTTTAGTCTTTTCACTAATTACTTGATCTAGTTTAAATTGTAGGTAAATTAAATATTTACCAGTACAAGTATTGGAGGCAAAAAGCAGCACCTCCTTCCCCCTCTGCACCGAATTCCCACTTGCACTAAATTCTCAAGTGTTGCACTCTGTTTACGATGCACTCCATTTACAACCACACTGTGCATCACCAGTTACTGTTTACTTTTATGGACCTTTTCGAACCACACCCAAGTTACAAGTGCTAACTCAGCTTCCTGCTCAAAGGTAATTCGCAATTTAACGAGGCAATCACTTACATCTAACTGGCAGTTAACTGCCTCTGGAAGGCAGTTTCTGTTAACTAACTTGCAGTTTTAGTTTTAAAGTTCCAAGTTAAATTCAAAAAGTTAAACTAAATACACTCACCCACTACTACTTGCCATAGAATTCCACTTGCACTAAATTCCCAACTTTTACACTCGGTTTGCGATGTACTCTGTTTACATCCACTCTGTTCCAATCATTCTGTGCATCAACACATCGTCGGAGAGTCCTTCGCCACTAGGGTTCTACTCTCTTTAATTCACTGCCTAAACCTCTCTGCCTCTCTCTCCTCCTTTGAAAATCTCTGAATACCTATTTCTTCGACCAAGCTTTTGTTCATCCCTCCTAATTCTTCCTTTCCTGGCACATAGCCATTTGCCTGGCACCCATCTATGAAGTGCCTTGGAATGTATTTACATTCTACAATTGCACATTGTTATTGTGAGAAGTTACAAGCACGTTGATCTATGGGTAAGAACTATTTTGATTTTAGCTCACGTAACGTAGGGGAAACAGACATGAATGGTCCTCCGGTGTGCATAACAATCTTAAAAGGAAAGAAAATATGCCTTTTGGAAGTGGCCTCCAGCAATCTCGAAAAGGACTGCTGGTTAGACGATTCAACATCTGAAAAGGTGGGATGAGCATATAATGCTCCACCTATTTCTCCATAAATTGTAGTCAGAATCCTCAAACTGGTGCAGGACCTCAATTTGCATATTTATACAGCCTCTCTCCTGTTTTGAGCCTGTCTGAAAATTGAATCAGGCAGGCATATGGGGTGTACAAACACCCCACTAGAAATTCCTCTGCTGGGTAGTTGTTTTTTTTTAAGACGAGAAACAGACAGTTGAAATCCTTTATATCCTCTCATCCCTTGTTGCCGGGAGATGGGGGAGGGTGAAGGCGGGTGGGGTGCGGTGTCGGGTGGGATTTGGCAGGGGTATGTGGGTGGGGAGTGAGGGGTCTGTCTGAGGGAGAATTCTGGGCAGCAGAGGTTCAGATTTTCCTTTCTGGGAACCAAAGCAGCTCCTCCTGCGCTCACTAAGGGAACTATTTATTCACGTAGGAAGGCTTCCACTGCCTTTGAACAGATGTCACTGAGCCTCATTTTAAGGGGGTTAAAATGCCATCAGAGTCCTACCGATGTCATAGAAACCCGGAATAGTATATATGCATGAGGTTCCCCTCTGACTCCTGTGGGAGTGTCATTCGCAAACAAAACCAGCAACATTAAAATCATAAATTGGCAGGATCGGAGTGGGAAATGGAGCCGCTACACTTTACCTGCTCATGAACTCTGTTCCTGTTGCATGGGAAAAGTTAAAATTCACCCCAAATGTTTTGTAATGTCACCAAAGAATGTCACTTTATTAGCTAATTCTTCGGAGCACTTCCTAAAATAGCATGAAAACATGGACCTTTCACAAAAACAATAAACTTATTCATTGTAAAATTCATACATAGTTTAGAAAAGTAAGTACATGATCAGTAGAAGGAATAAGCTCTTGAAAGGCTGAATACCTTTTACTTATATATTTATAAAATCATAGTGCTGAATTTTATTGGCCCCGGGTGGCGGGGAGCTGGTAAAATAGCAGGGATTTGCATCGCGAGAGATCCCTGTTGCTGTCCTGTCGCCGGGAATGTTTCCCAGTGTCAGGCTACGAGGTGGATCAGCTGCCCATTCCGCAGAGGTGGGCAGCCAATTTGCATAATTAAAGGTCCTAATAAGGGGCATCTTATGGGGCCGGCGGCATTTTGCCAAAGGTGGGGTCCTGCCATGTGGGGAAGCCACTAGCTTCATGAAGGCAGCCTCCCTGTGGCAGCCCCAGGGTGGTGGGGTGGGTGCTATTGGAGCCAGAGCCTTCATGGCTCTCAGCTCCCTCGATTTTCATTGTCACTAATCTGTCTGAGGACACCTCCATTTTGAGGTGCCCCGAGGACTCCGTCCTTTCTCAGCAGCGCCCACCTCTCCTGGTGGGGCTTCCGAGACTTCAGAGCTGCCGGTTCTCAGATTGGGCTGGCAGGGTCAGGAGCTCACCCGCCAGCCTTAATTGGACGGCAGGCGATAAATTAGGAGGCATGCGGTAAAATTGCTGAGCCAGTCCTGCTGCCGGCAAGTGCAGGCTTAGGATCTACTTTTTGGCCCAATATCAGGGTGCTGAAGCCCGCAGTCAAATTCAGCCTAAAGAACAGAGAGTAAATTAAAAGTTGGAAAAATGATAGTGGAGTTCAGATGATATCTGCGTGATATCAAGAAACGACTGAAGGCACTGGATACTGCAAAAGCTATGTGCCCTGACAATATTCTGGCAATAATACTGAAGACCTGTGCTCCAGAACTTGCCGCGCCCCGAGCCAAGCTGTTCCACAGCTGCAACACTGGCATCTACCCTGCAATGTGGAAATTTGCCCAGGTATGTCCTGTACACAAAAAGCAGGACAAGTCCAATCCGGCCAATTACCGCCCCATCAGCCTCCTCTCAATCATCAGTAAAGTGATGGAAGGTGTCATCAACAGTGCCATCAAGCGGCACTTGCTTAGCAATAACCTGCTCAGTGACGCTCAATTTGGGTTCCGCCAGGGCCACTCAGCTCCTGATCTCATTACAGCCTTGGTTCAAACGTGGACAAAAGAGCGGAACTCAAGAGGTGAGGGGAGAGTGATTGCCCTTGACATCAAGGCAGCATTTGACCGAGTATGGCATCAAGGAGCCCTAGCAAAACTGAGGTCAATGGGAATCGGGGGAAAACCCTCCGCTGGCTGGAGTCATACCTAGCGCAAAGGAAGATGGTTGTGGTTGTTGGAGGTCAATCATCTGAGCTCCAGAACATCACGGCAGGAGTTCCTCAGGGTAGTGTCCTAGGCCCAACCATCTTCAGCTGCTTCATCAATGACCTACCATCAATCATAAGGTCAGAAGTGGGGATGTTCGCTGATGATTGCACAATGTTCAGCACCATTCGTGACTCCTCAGATACTGAAGCAGTCCGTGTAGAAATGCAGCAAGACCTGGACAATATCCAGGCTTGGGCTGATAAGTGGCAAGTAACATTCGCACCACACAAGTGCCATGCAATGACCATCTCCAACAAGAGAGAATCTAACCATCTCCCCTTGACATTCAACGGCATTACCATCGCTGAATCCCCCACTATCAACATCCTTGGGGCTACCATTGACCAGAGACTGAACTGGAATAGCCATATAAATACCATAGCTACAAGAGCAGGTCAGAGGCTAGGAGTCCTGAGGCGAGTAACTCACCTCCTGACTCCCCAAAGCCTGTCCACCATCTACAAGGCACAAGGCAGGAGTGTGCAACAACACTCAAGAAGCTCGACACCATCCAGGACAAAGCAGCCCATTTGATTGGCACCCCATCTACAAACATTCACTCCCTCCACCACCGACGTACAGTGGCAGCAGTGTGTACCATCTACAAGATGCATTGCAGCAAAGCACCAAGGCTCCTCAGACAGCACCTTCCAAACCCGCAACCTCTACCAACTAGAAGGACAAGGGCAGCAAATGCATGGGAACACCACCACCTGCAAGTTCCCCTCCAAGTCACACACCATCCTGACTTGGAACTATACCGCTGTTCCTTCACTGTTGCTGGGTCAAAGTCCTGGAACTCCCTTCCTAACAGCACAGTGGGTATACCTACCCCAAATGGACTGCAACGGTTCAAGAAGGCAGCTCACCACCACCTTCTCAAGGGCAATTAGGGATGGGCAATAAATGCTGGCCGAGCCAGCGACGCCCACATCCCTGAATGAATAAAAAAAAAGATGATTATCAATCATTCTTGAGGTTTTACGGTCCGATTTAGTCAGCTGTCAAACTGGTTACATGATTTCCTCAGATGACACAAATATAAAGTATTTATCTCCTTATGACAACATGCACACAGGCATTCCTCAGAGAAGAGTGCTTAGCTCTGTGCTGAGCTGTTTCTCATCTTCATTAATAATTTGGTGAATATTATTCCAAAAAGCAATATTGTTGATGACACCACCTTCTGCAGAGTAATTAATTTGTCAAGTAAAAGACAAGCTGCAACCAAATAACTGCACGCAAATACATGCAAAATTGCACAGTGGGTGGACAAGTAGTATGTTATCTTCGCTCTGGGAGGGCTAAGCCAGTAATTCTGTCAGAAAGATTGAACCATATGTTACTAATAATTTCTACACCATAAGCATGTCAAAAGCTTTTTAAGTCAAAAAAATGCAGCTCCTGAGCTTGGTGCTCATGTTCAATCTACGTAAATAAGTGGTAACAGTGGCTAGAAATGTGGGCTCTAACAGACACTGTCTGCCTCTTCAGTGTTCTATAAAACAGAGGACCCTCAAGGAGCAACCTCACAAGGAATAGGACCAGGTGGCAACAGACGTCAACTCCCAGAGTCTGGCCTCATGGACATAGCAGCAATGCCGAAAGAAGTTCAATGACCTTGCACGGGTGGTCAAGGTCAGTGAATACATCTTCACTGGATATCGCTGATGCACCATACCAGGAACTTCTCACGCTGCTCAATGCACCACAGTCCTATCAGCAGTCAGGACTCAGACGTAACATTCAGATGCTCCACTTCACCTTTACCCACCTTGTAATGATTCAAGTGGGACAAGGTCGTGCACAATCACAGAAAGTAGAGCAGAGCTGGCAGAGGCCAGACACTCTCCTGAGCCCTATGGAGGAGACGGTGCTTCACATCAAGGGCCGGCTGCAACAGAGCCCATTGCTTCCAGCAACTCTGGGAACATTGAGGATGACAGTATGGTCTTGCCTTATGCCCCCTCTGAAATCCCACCTCGCCCTCATTGTGCTATCTGGCATGATGACCAAGGTGCTGATGGTGTGACCCTGGACATCTTGCTTTCCAACCCAACCTGCTTCCCTCACCCCCAAACAACCCCTTCTGATTTTCTGCTTTCAGACATGCACGAACTGCCATCTGCTCAGTCACTGTCGCCTCAGGAGGAAGAGGAAGAGCAACACCACACCATTGATGAAGAGCACCATAACTTGATCTGACCCTGGTAGCCACCAGCTCAGATCCTGGCATGCAAACTTTAGAGGGTTGTATAAAGTTGGGATTTGTATGTGGTTAGTCATCAGGAATAAGTGGGCTGCATCCAGGTCAGGGGAAAAGGATAGTGCGTATGCCAGCTCACCGGAGGGCAAGGCCGCACACAAGTTTTGCTACAAGAATCTCAGATGAGGACTTTGATGGGGTGGCTTACAGGAGAGTGATGAATACACACACTGAGATGCTTGGTGAATTGGCAGGCCTGCCAGACAGCCATCTGTCACTGTCAAGGAAAATGGAGGAGTCCAGATCTAACGTGGCGCAGAGCTTGGAGCCCGGCTTTTCCACCGTGGAAGTGGTGGCTAATGCCATGACAGCACTGGTAGACCGGCCCATGATGGTGCGTGTGGTGGCCACCGTCTCAACTTCCACTTACAGCACAGGCAGAAGCCACCCAACATCTCAGTGCTGCCATGGAAGCTCAGACGGAAGTTGTGGGATCCACGCTTGTTGCCATTAAGGCTCAGACTGCTGCTATCATGGCTGCGGATCTCAGCGCTCAAGAGGGCAGGCAAGGTCACAGAGCAATCCAGCATTCTGTCCTTTTTTTCTTTTTATTTAATCATGGGATGTTAGCGTCGCAAGCAAGGCCAGCATTTGTTGCCCATCCCTAATTGTCCTTGAGAAAGTGGTGATGAGTCAGCTTCTTGAACCTCTGCAGTCTATGTGGTGTAGGAACATCCACAGAGCTCTTAGGAAGGGAGTTCCAGGATTTTGACCCAGCAACAGTGAAGGAACGATGATATAATTCCAAGTCAGGATGATGTGTGACTTTGGAGGCGTACTTGTTCCCATACGTCTGCTGTCATCCTTCAAGGTGATAGAGGTCAAGGGTTTGGAAGTGCTGTCAAAGGAGGCTTGGTGAGTTGTTGCAGTGCATCTTGTGCATGGTACACAGTGCTGCCACCTTGTGCCAGTTATGGAAGGAGTGATTGTTTAAGGTGGTGGGTTGGGTGCCGATCAATGTCGAGCTTCTTGATTGTTGTTAGAGTTGCACTCATCCAGACAAGTGGAGAGTATTCCATCATACTCCTGACTTGACTTGTGCCTTGTAGATGGTGGACAGGCTTTGGGGAGTAAGGGAGTGAGTTGCTCGCAAACAAATTATTCCTCCAGCTATTACTAGAATTGCTGAGGTGCTGCCCCAAAGGGGAATGGCAGTAGCTCTACGGTGCATGAGCCTGCTGTCCTTTCTTAGTATGACAGCATTTGTGCTCCGTCCACTGGCCCTCTACCAGAGCTGCTTGAGTCTGTCCTGCAAGACCATCTGCAATCTCCCCCATTGAAAGTCAGCAAGATTCCACAAGAAGGCAGGGTCAATAGTTAATTTTTGTTTGTAGTATTAGATAAAGATGTTCTGGCAAGATTTTTATTGGTGGCTTTTATTGTATGATTTTGGCTAAGAGGTTGCTGTGCTAGAACGTCGCATATGGTTGGGAAGGTGGGGAATAGTGGAGCCATGGTGGTGAATGGATGATCTTTGAAGGGAATTGGAGTCTGAGTAAGCTCTCACGGACAGTCCGTCAGGAGTGAAGGGATCCCGGATGCCTCCTCCACTTCCTCTGCTTCTTTCTCTTCCTGAGGAAGCCTCCGGATGCCTGGTGGCAATGGTTGTGCACTCATAATTGCAGTGTTATGGAGGATGCAGCACAAACTTGGAGGTACATTCCAGAGTGTATTGTAGGGCTCCCCCCGCCAAGCGGTCTAGGCAGTGAAACCATTGCTTAAGAACCCCAATGGTCTTCTCCACAATGTTTCTGGTGACAACATGTCTCTCATTGTATACCCTTGCCTTCAGGTAGTCAGGTTCTGGGTTGTGGGGGGGGGGGAGCAGTGCTCATCAGCCATGTGTACAGGGGGGTATTCCTTGCCTCCAAGCAGCCACTCTCGTTCTTCCTGGTGGCCGAAGACGGCGGGAACACAGACTGCCTCAGGCATCATGGCTGCTACCAAAATAGTGAACATTCACTGACATAATGTTCTGGGCATGGTTACATATCAATTGCAGTTCCTGTATGTCTCCCTGTTGACATGTGGGGCCCGCATTGTCATGTGTGTGCACTCGATGGCTCCCTTCACCATTGGGAATCCCTCTATCCTGGCAAAGCCACGTGCTCACTCATTCTGCTCCTCTCTGCTTCGAGATAAAAGGATGAATTCACCTCTCCTCGCATACAGGGTCTCCCACCATCTCCCTGATGCAGCGACGTATGGTGTTTGAGATGACCACCTCCTTTGTAATCTGAGGTACATCAGGCATTACTGCTCACTGAGGTGAATGTGGGAGAAGTGCTTCCTGGAAAGCCTTGGTGGATAGGGCCTTCTCCTCCTCCCTCTATGCAGAGCTTTCTCTCTCTGCAGCCTCTGCTCCATATGTCTGTCATGTTGCAGACTCAGAGGCACTGCAACAATAGTTGTTGCAGTCTTTGTGTGGAAAGGTCATCAAATTCTCTGCCCTCCCTGTATGGATGCAGCAACTCTCCTGGCGATATCCAGCAACTCACCATTAACATCTCCAAAAACACTCCACAGTACATTCACAAATTTTCCAATGGCAGAAGTAAATTAAAACCACCTCACCTACAAGTTGGATGCCCCTTTAAGTAACCCTAGTGGTGGGTGTTCCTTATGAGTGATTAGCACAGACTTTCAGTGGATCTGTGCAGTCCAGGTTTTAAAGATGCACGTCAAATTAGCTGAAACGGCTGTTTGATGTCACAATCTGCTGATGTTGAGAGCTTCCAGTGCACACACGGCATGCCTATTCGAGCGCCTTTCCCAGCATAGGGCACCATGGGGGATGTGGCAGCAGTGGCCAGAAGTGTGGCACATGCCATTTTCTGAGCTCACAGCAGTGCAACGGAGCCAAATGTCACAGCCAGAGTCCAGAGTGAGAAGTCTATTTTGCTTATTTTATCAAGCATGTCACTCCCATACCATTAACCATCAGTTGATTGCTTACTTTAGGGGACAGTAATTACCTTTTCTTACCTGTCCACCTCAAGCAGTATTGTTAAATATTGCCATGACCTTTAATTGCACGTATCAATGGAAATCAGTCTAATTCATTTTTTAAAAGGTGCTATTGACCTTAATCAACTACTTATGGTCAACCCCATTATGGAATATTAGAGCAACAAAAAAGAAAACCTTCATTTAGTTCTGAGCACCACACTTTAGGAAAGATGTTAAGGCATTAGAGAGGGTGCAGAAAAGATTCATGAGAATGATTCCAGGGATGAAGGAGTTCAGTCACATGGATAGGTTGGAGAAGCTGGGTTTGTTCTCCTTGGAGAAGAGAAGATTAAGAGGAGATTTGAAAGAGGTCTTCAAAATCATGAGGGGACTGGACATAGTAGATAGGGAGAAACTGTTCCCATGGGCCCAAGGATCCATAACCAGAGGACACTGATTTAAGGCGATTGGCAAAAGAAGCAACAAAACTTTTTTACGCAGCAAGTGGATAAGGTCTGGAATGCACTGCCTGAGAGTGTGGTGGAGGCGGGTTCAATCGAGGACTTCAAAAGAGAACTGGATAACTATCTGAAGAGAAACAATTTACAGGGCTACAGGGAAAAGTTCAGTGAGTGAGACGAGGTGAGTTGCTCTTGTAGAGAGCTGGCTCAGGCACGACAGCCCAAATGGCTTCCTTCTGTGCTGTAACCATTGTATGATTCTATGGTAGTTATGACTCTAATTAAAATCTATCCAGGATAGCATCTTTGATGATGGAGGGTTACTCCTTAATAAAGTCCATTCTTTTCAATCATCCTGTCCAATCCTCTGCAGGATTGTGAGCAGAGCAAAACAACACAATCCTGCTTGAGAACACTCCCAATAGAACTGCTGCCATGTAAGCCAAATCTCTCTGCACCAGAGAAGAATGAGCTGTCACATCTGTCAATTTGAACAAATCCAAAAGCTCTGCAATGAATACCAGTAAGAATGCTTCATACTCACTCTCCTGGCTGCAGAACACCCACCAGACAGTATTGTTGCCCCGATCTCTGTCCCTTGAATGCAAAAGTTTAAATGCAGGGCTAGCCATTAATTGAGGAATAAGGTTGCTGAAGAATGCAGCATGGTGAGGGATATAGAACTAGAATGTGCTGGAAACACACTGTGGGTTTATCGGGAATACAAAACAGATCCTCTTTCCAGGTGTTGATGGACTGCTGTGTATTTCCTGATTGCATTTAGGTTTCCCATTGTTCTCTTTATATTTAAATTACAAGAAATCTTTGATTTGCACACTTGCACCCAAATAGAATTTCTCAAAAGTCATTGGTTGACTCAAACTGGAAGACAACTGTCTGCTATAATTGCTTCATCCTTGTTTTATGTTGTTCATATACAATAACTAAATCTGATCTCCTCAACTTGGTCTAATAACACAATTGTGGGTGCCCCATCCCTTTAACAGCAAAATACTCTCATTATATCTTCAATACAATTCAAATGCTCTGCCTATAACTAAGAAAATCAGCTGTAGTCGCCTCTGGTAAAAACATAAAGCATGTGCAAATTCTTACTCAATATGTATTTTATAAATGATTAATTTGAACTCTGGTTATGGTCCTACTTTTACTTTTCTTCCTACTGGGGTTCAGACTGATTATTTTCTGAATTTACGATATTTACCTGATAATTACTGTCATGCTCACAGAGGGAACAATGATGAAATATGAAACAAAATCGAGGAATTATGAAATAAAATAAACTGTTGAACTAAGCTACAGGGAAATGGACACTTTGCTACCTGGCAACATGGAGGGAGAGATCAGGTAATTGCCTCCTGTACTACCAATCAACATGTTTGTTGAAGGTAGGTCCATTATTAAGGTCTGGAATCACCTTGAAAACAGCCCATTCCATGCTAACGGCCCCTATCATCTAAAATTTTGCTAGCAAAAGCTTTTGCAGACAGACTGACTCTGAAGCAAAGGCTAAGATTATAGGTGTGAAATAACACCTATTTATCAAAATGGGCCACATTCAGACACCATTATGTAACAATGGTACCCAGATTCTGGGATGTTGTACTAACACCCTAACTGAAACCAAGACTGATAAGGGTTTTTTCTTAAGAAAGAGATTTCTGAGAGAGGGAGACAGAAAGCTATTCCAGCCAGAGAAGCTATGAGATCAATCCAGCTAAGCAAGGAGCCCTCTCAGCACAAGCATACTGAGGTAGAGAAATTGCAAGGTGACTTTGAAAACTCCCCATCTGAGAAATTGTCAGGACTTTCACCACCAAATTAGGACTAAATTTTAACCAGAGGAGTCTGCTACACTTCATAAATTCCAAGATAAGGAACATTCAGGCCTGCAACGCTGTTAAAAATACCTCCCCCAAAAAATGTTTCAAAGTGAACTCTCTACAACAATCGGACTCTAATTGCATGCTACCCTCTACTCTCTATCTTTTCTTGTGTGTGTGCATGTGTGTGAATGGGTGAGGTTGCAAACATTTTTGGGTACTGTTTAATAAATGGTTAACTTTCTTTTTTAAACCTACGAGAAAACCTACTATTTGTTTATTTGACCCTTTAACACTCAGGGATTAAAACACTATCTGCAGTCAATTGTGAGGTGGAAAGTGGAAGCCACCCACACCACTTCCCATCTGTCCATAACATTACTCATTTATGGCATAAGCAGAAATACTCATTGATTCTGGCTAACTAACTTTAGTACTGAAAGCAAGTGGCCTACTCCTTATTTACACTCTGAATTAATATTTCAAATCAGTAAAGATAATTAGCTCGAAATCACAAGGGGAGAACTTTTACATTTTTTTCCCAAGTGAAGGAACTGCGGTGTGCAGATATCTTTAATATTAACAGTGTGCAGCTCGTGCATCACATCAGCCAATAATGCTGTGCATACAATCTGCAATTTCTGCTGGGCCCATCGGATTTCCTTCTCCAACAGTTTGCTATCAAACTAACAGCAGTTGTGGGCTTAGGTAATGGATAATTTCGAATGTTAAATGAGCTAGCTTTGAAAAGGTGAGGCTGATTCAAAGTTTGAGGGAAAATGTGGTATTATTTTAAATTTTGGGGCCAATGACCACAAATATCTTTCCTGGCCTTGTATATTCTTTTGTTTCTAAGGCACAGTGGCGCAGTGGTTAGCACCGCAGCCTCACAGCTCCAGCGACCCGGGTTCAATTCTGGGTACTGCCTGTGTGGAGTTTGCAAGTTCTCCCTGTGTCTGCGTGGGTTTCCTCCGGGTGCTCCGGTTTCCTCCCACATGCCAAAGACTTGCAGGTTGATAGGTAAATTGTCCATTAGCAATTGCCCCTAGTGTAGGTAGGTGGTAGGGAAATATAGCGACAGGTGGGGATGTGGTAGGAATGTGGGATTAGTGTAGCATTAGTATAAATGGGCGGTTGATGGTCGTCACAGACTCGGTGGGCCGAAGGGCCTGTTTCAGTGCTGTATCTCTAAACTAAACTAAACACTCCTCACAAATGAAACAATCTTCCTCAACTTCTATAAACCACAGACAATCATCCTCCTCCCTTAAAAAGACATTGCTTTCCTTTCTGATCAAAGAGCAGCATAGATTTCCTTGTCAGATGAGAGCTCGCCCAGAACACCAACAGAGCCTTCTGACCTTAGTGTACTGTCCCAATATGTATTTGTGGGGTCAGTCCTATTACCATAATATAGGTGAACTCCAGCCATGGAAAACACCTGTGATCGGGAGCTTTCCTGTTGGTGGACAAAAAAAAATGATGGGTTTTTACAACAAACAACAATGGTTTCATGGTCACCATTAAACTAGCTTTTTAATTCCAGATTTTATTAATTGAATTCATATTTCACCATCTGCTGTGGGATTCAAACTCATGTCTCCAGCACATTAGCCTGGACGCTGGATTATTAGTCCAGTGGCATTACCACTATGCCACCACCTTTCTCACTTACCTTCCATTGCATCCTGCTGGTGCTTTCAAGTTGGAAGGCTTCTGATTGGCTCACCAGCTTGGAGATCCTGCCCGCTGTCCTTAATTGGATGGCCCACTAATTGGCCACTCTTGGGAAAATTACAATAAGTGACTGTTTCCCACACAGTGTGGGCTTCTGACCCATATTTGACCCTGACGATGGGGTTCAGAAGCCTGCAAGGAAAATCGTGCCCATTAACTCTGTTTTCCTCTCCACAGATGCTGCCAGACCTGCTAATTATTTCTAGCTTTTTCTGTTTTGATTTCATATTTCCAGCATGCACAGTATTTTGCCCTCACATAACAGTATCTGATGCAGCCAGTAATGATACAAGAGTTGAACAGACAGACTCCTGGCTGTGGACATGATCCTAATTCATTTGGCATACTGTGCCAATTATCAAAGTTTTCACAACTGCTTTGGAGTTACAACTTACTGTTTACCAAGACCACAGAGCACTTTGTTAAATTGCATCTGATGAGAGCCAAGTACCATGCATGTTGCCTTTACAAAGATCAGAGAATGTTGATGTTCTGTCACATACTATAAATGTCAGAGTGCAATTCAGTTTTCAATGGAACTTCTTGGGGCAGCCCACTGTGTGTCAAGTTCTTGTGGTTTGGCACAGTTTCCAGCTAAAAATGCTTTGAATACCAAAAACTTTTAACAATATAATATTGCTTAGACAAGTTCTATACAATCTGCCATCAGCAATGATCTAGACTTCAAATAAATTGAGATGTGGAGAATGACACAGTTACACTGTACCTACAGATGTGCCACACCTTCCTGCATTGTCAACAAGTAATCTTACAGGATGCGATTAGGCTGCAATGATGTGGATTCTTCATCCTGCACTGGTAGGTTTACATTTGACCCTTAGAAACTATATCCTAATTTCACATTGTATGACCAAGTCAATCTTCAGTTGTTGTAGCTTTCAGTTAGCTGAACAAAAGTGCCATATTTAATCTGGGTGCAGCCAATTAAATGTTGTCCCCACCCACAATTTGGATTGTTAGATTCTGGAAGCATTGGATAAAAAGGAATAAAAATACAGAATTGCTTCTCCAATGAGCTTCCCAGTGAATACCCAAGTCGTGAAAACCAAGATGATCCAATTTTCAATACCCAGTCCATGCTGAGCTACATTATTTCAGTTATAGCAGTACTGGTGCAAATAACCCAGCCCTGGGTTAGGAAGGTAAAAAAATCAGTCAAGACTCTGGCATTCTGAACTGTAGCACATGTGGGGCATCAGATCTTTTTTCTCCTTATAGGACAATGCATGTGGGTACAAGAGGCAACACCAGGCTGCCCGGACATAAGCTCCAGAGGAGCAACCAACAATGGTCTCTCCCAGGATAAGCTACGCTGAGACAAGGGCCATCTCGATCCAATGAGCCGTCAGTACCACAGCAACAGCCAACCATCTCTTGTGATACCAGCCCTCAGATTCTATCTAGGAGCAGCAGTGGAATAGGAGGCATAATGGCATATTTTGATACCCAGGGGAAGAATATTATGACAGAGAGTAATATGGCTTATTTATACTTTGGAACTCACTGAAATAATGCAGATTCTGGGCTGATTCCATATTCAGTTATTCATAGAGATTACAGTGATGAAGGAAAGGGAACTCTTATCCATCCAACCATAACAAAATTACCTGCAGTGGTTTCTCGTCCCACCCCTGCACTGTTACTTCTGGTGTCTCCAAGGATTTATCCTTGGCCCCCTCCTATTCTCTCATCTACATGCTGCTGCTCAGTGACATCATCCCATAGCGTAAGTTTCCACATGTACGCTGATACTGCCCAACTCTGACTCACCACTACTTCTCTTGACCTTTCTACTGTCTCTAAATTAACATCCAGTACTGGATGAGCAGAAATTTCCTTCAACTAAATACTGGGAAGATAGAAGTCATTGACTTTGCTTCCCACCACAA
The DNA here is from genome assembly GCF_036365525.1 of Heterodontus francisci. NCBI lineage: Eukaryota > Metazoa > Chordata > Chondrichthyes > Heterodontiformes > Heterodontidae > Heterodontus > Heterodontus francisci. The sequence continues at coordinate 41,070,667 of NC_090379.1, forward strand.
ATTCCATTCTCTAGCCACCAACTCCATGCCTCTGCCTGGCAACTGTCTGAGGGTGACCCAAGCTGTTCGCAAACATGAGGCCATATTTGACCCTGAACACTAACATCGCCTATTTCCAACTCCATTTCATCACCTGACTCTGCCCTGCCTCAGCTCATCTGCCTTTGTTACCTCCAGACTTGACTATTCCAACACACTCCTGACCAGCCTCCCAAATTCTGCCCCATGTAAACTTCAAATTATCCAAAACTTCACTGCATGTGTCCTAACCCAAGTCACTGTACTGTAACATGCAGGTACAGCAAGCAATTAAGAAGGAAAATGGTATGTTGGCCTTCATTACAAGAGGATTTGAGTTTAGGAGTAAAGATGTCACTGCAATCTTATAGAGCCTTGGTGAGACTGCACCTGGAGTATTGACAGCAGTTTTGGTCTCCTTACCTAAGGAAAGATATACATGCCATAGAGGGAGTGCAACAAAGGTTCATCAAACTAATTCCTGGGATGGAGGGATTGTCCTATGAGAAAAGATTAAATAGACTGGGCCTTTATTCTCTGGGAGATGATCTCATTCAAACATACAACATTCTTACAGGGCTTGACAGGGTTGATGCAGGAAGGATGTTTCTCCTGGCTGGGGAGTCTCAGAATAAGGGGCAGGCCATTTAGGACTGAGATGAGGAGGAATTTCTTCACTCAGAGGGTGGTGAATCTTTCGAGTTCTCTTTAGAGAGCTGTGGAGCTCAGTTGTTGAGTGTGTTCAAGACTGAGATCGATAGATTTCTACATATTAAAAACATCAAGGGATATGGGAATAGTGCAGGAAAATGGTGTTGAAAATCAGCCATGATCTCATTGAATGGTGGAGCAGGCTCAAAGCACTGAATGGCCTCCTCCTGCTCCTATTTCTTATGTTCCTATGCAACTCGCACCAAGTCCTGTTCACTCAACACCCCTGTGCTCACTGACCTACTTTTGGCTTCCAGTTGAGAAACACCTGATGTTAAAATTCTCAATCCTGTTTTCAAATCCCTCAAATCTTCATCTCTATGTTTGAATATGTGTTCTTGCTCCTGGGCTTTACTGCCGATGAACTGATATATTCTGGGGCCTGTGTGGAAAAATTCAAACAGCAGACATCCTTCAGGACCATTCTCTATCTCTGTAACCTCCTCCAGCTCAACAATCCTCTGAGATATCTGCGTTCCTCTAATTCTGGCCTCTTGAGTAGCCCTGATTTTAATTGCTCCACCATTGGTGGCTGTGCCTTCAGCTGTCAAGGCCCTAAACTCTGGATTTCCCTCCCTATACCTCTCTACCTCACTGCCTCTCCTTCCTCCTTTGAGACACTCCCTAAAATCTACCTCTTCAACCAAATGTTTGACCATCGGCCATAATATCTCCTTATGTGGCTTGGTGTCACATTTATCTGCTGAAGAGGGCTGGCAACTGCATGCGCTACCGAACCGACCTTGACAGACAGGCTGAGGGGGGCCATTGGGTTTTAGGCCAGTGCTGGATTCTCCCAGGTACAAGGTGTGGTACATTGCACTGATGTGGATATCAAGGCTCCCATGGACCAACCAGCGGCCTTCATCAAAAGGAAGGGCTTCCATTCAATCAACGTTCAATTGGTCTGTTACCATCAAAAGCGTTTCTTGCGGGTGTGTGCCCACTCCCAGGAAGCAGCCACAATGCCAACATCCTTCAACAGTCCCAGTCCCAGGTGTAACAGATTTTCAGGTCCCCCTCCCAACCACCCCTGCTCAGCTTCAGGCTTGGATTCTTGGGGACAAGAGGATTCCATTGAAGACTTGGCTTCTTACCACTATGAGGAACCCTTGTCATGCAGTGGAGGAGAGGTACAACAATTGCCACGGCTCCACTTAAGACACATTGAGGAGGTCACTAAAGATAAGGTTCCACTGCTTCGATTGATCTGGGGGAGCCCTGCATTGTGCCCCACCGAGGTTTTTGCATATCATGGTGCTCTGCTCTGCACAATCTAGCACTGCAGAGCGGGGAGGCCTTACATGATGATGATATGCCTGAGCGACACTCCTCCACTAACGAGGAGGTCGCAGAGGAGGGAGAGGGCCAAGCAGCACTGGATGGTGAAGACCTTGCACAGGAGGCCAGACAGATTGAGCGACGTGCCAAGGAAGCAAGAGACAACCTCATAATTACGCATTTCCATCCTCCCTGATGTCCACTCACTGAGAATCCAATAAAGTCTCACCTTCAGGTATGAATTCTGTCGCCTCCTTTCAATTTGTGTTCCCTGACTTGCGATCAATTGCAGGACGCGCTAGTGCTCATGGGAGAACATATGTTAATGAGGGCTGTGTCACAGTGGCATTGCACGAAGGGGAAAGGGGAAAGTCAGCAGCTCACAATTAAGGCATAATGAAAACTGGCGTTCAGACAATGATCGCTAATGATTTGCACAAAGGAACATTTAATTAATCACAACATCACATATTTCCTACACCCATGAGTCCCAAGGTGTGACTAGGTAGTTTTCTTAAAACATTTGCAAGTGGTCCTACATGGTGTGATCTCTGTGACAGCAGCTGGGCTGGAGTCAGGCTGCTGATCAGGCTACTCCTTGGCCTGTGATGATTTTGGCGGGTGTCCTCTGGATGTCTGAGGCCTGGAGAGCCCCGGCTGGCTGAGGGTTTCTTGCACACGTGCAGGACACCCCAGAGACATCGGAGCTGCTGCAGCCGGGCTCATGGGCAGAGGGGCTGAGGAGTCGGTGTCCACATTTGGAGCACCCTAAGGGCAGCCCCCAGATGTGGAAGTCAGCCTCTCCTCCTGCCTTTCAAGACTCATTTGAACGTCCCTGCTCACCAGTGGAGGACAAGGAGCAGGAGAAGTCTCCAGGCCCCTGGTTCTTCTCTTGCCTTGCCACTGCTACGTTGATCTCATGGCCAAGGCGATGGTGTGCAGATCTGTGTGCACCTGTGGAATCAGGCTCTCTACGAGGGTCGCCAACCTCTCCATGTTGGAAGCCATGCTCTCACATGCCTGAGACATGGCAGCACACATGGCAGGATGGACTCTTCCAGCATCCGCTCATGGCTGTGCATGACCTCTGGCATCTCTGCCATATGTCACCTTACCTCTCTGCAACTCCAGCATGCCCTGTGCTGCCAACACCAGAGGCTTTTCCTCAGCCTGGGGATCAGCATGGGCCTGCCCGCCCACAGCCCTCTCACTGTCAGAGGCCTTGGCTGTCTCAGCCTCAGCCAGCTGCTCAGGTGTGTGTGTGGTGCTCTCACCAGCTTGTGACACTGATTCTCAAGCCGAGCGGTTACCCACCAAGGTGAAAGTATCTGCGCTGGTGGAAGGTGCAGGAGAGTCATGGGATTGTGCATCCTCTGAGTGGTCCTTTTTCTCAGAGGTTTACGGCTGTTCCCCTGTGGCTGTGGTCTCCTGCACACACTAACCTGTATGAGAGAACACAAACATGTGTGGGTTAGGATGTGCAGATGTCCTAATGCCAACCATGTGTGATGTGAGACTTCAAAATTAATGAGTATGTCGATGGAGGCCAGCCCTCACTCTCTTGCGCAGGGTCTCCAGTCACCCCGTCCGAAACACTCTGCCCTGGGTTCCTGGCGGTTCCAAGGCCTCTTTCTTGGTGCTGGTGAGAGGATGCAGATCAGAAACGCCTCTGCCATTCTGGGCCATCTCTTTCCTATTGTGGGCCCTCTTGTCCTGCAAGAGGAAGGATGGAGATAGTAGAGATTGGCAGAGAGATCAACATGACTTTTTTGCTAGTGTCAGCCCCTCGTCCCCTACTGGGGTACCTGCTATCTCTCATGCTGACACATGCTGTCAGGGGAGTTAAGGGGGGGTGAGCTATGAAGGAAGGTGGTCTATGGCCGAGTTGCAGCCATGCATCTGTCAGGGTATGGTAATACCCTCGCCCCATCGCCGTAATAGTGCCACCCTTTCCATGCCGCACAGCCTCCCACATGCAATCGCCAAAAAGGGAAGCGGTATGGAGCACTTACCTTGGCAGAACGCAGGAGGTCATTGATTCTGTTCCTGAACTGGACCCAGTTGCACTGGGTGACCCGATGGCTGCTGACTTCCTCTGCAATTTCCATCCAGGCTTGCTTGGTTAGACGGGAGCATCTCTTCTTGCCATTGCTGGGGAAGAGAACCTCTCGCCTTTCCCTGGCGGCCTGAAGGAGAATCTGCAGGGAGGCGTCACTGAACTGTGAGACCACCCTTTGTCTTGGCTTACCAGGTATCAGTCAAGCTAAGTTTAAAGATGCCCTCGGGTGCCTATGAGTCTAAGGCAGGAATGAATGCAGGGCTGGCAGGCTTTTATATATCGTGCCAGCACCTGCACTGGAGTCATCTGACGCCATAATCAGCGACTCTCATCCAGCCCCCACCACATGATTTGGCCGGGGGAGAGGGGGGGGGGGGCGGTGGGGAGTCCACCTCCCCTATATGCAAAATGGCCGCCCTCTGCATGATCGTGGTGGGGCGGCTGCTGCCCACATGACGATGGGAACGGCGCCCATTTCCGGGCCAGCCACTGGGACCGGAGGTAGGCTCATTAAATTCAGCCCTCTAAGTATCTCCCATGGGAGAGTGACAAATGTTACATTCTATCTTATATATATAAAATGTTGCTATTTTCCAAATTACTTGTCTGCAATTAAAAGCTTTAAGAAAGACAATTTAAGATGATGAGAGTAGCAGTTGTTAGCATTTTCTCTAACTCTACACAGGTAATCATTAATTGATCCTGGAATACTCTGTGGTGATGTTCCTGCATCCAAGCTGTATTACAAGAAAATACTCACTGTCTTGCTGTGAATAGTACAAGAATGCACACTATTATCCAGCTTCTTCCCATATTGCCTGTTGTTTAAATTATGTTAACACTCTTGCTCCTAACTATATTATGTTCGTCACAGTTCTTCCGCATTCTACTGGGCATGAACCAAAGAGATACATAGTAAAATAAAGATGGTATTAACTAGCTCTGGTTCAAAAACAGATGAACAAATTTATGTTAACTCACACATACCTATGTGTTTTCCATACATGTTATAGTAGAAGCTGACGCAGTAAGCATTGTTAGTGGATCCATATGGATTTTTAGGCAGTGTGCTGAAAATAGGACTTAAGAGTCGAGCCTTTTCACCTTCCGTTCGAGGACGGGAAGTCTCTATGTACATGTAGAAACCTGCAGAGACAAAGAAACGGAGTAATTCAGATAATTTCTGTACAACAAACATTCAATTGACTCCATTTCACTTAAAGTGATGCTTCCAGGTATAAAGGCATACTTGTGCCAATTAGAACAATTTTTTAATATCAATGAATTACTTCCGTATTTGATGCTTGTTAGATAACATTTTTCTGAATCATGGCAGAGACTGTGGGTCACCCTGCCTTGGTCTCTTTGACCCTCAATCTTAAATCGATTTTATTATTTTAACAAGGGGTTTACTTTTGATCCATACGAAGATAGCATCCTTTGAAGAAAATTGTTGAAATTGTTTACTGTATCACTTAGATGCTTAATCAATTTTGCTTGATTTCTGAAAACATCTGGTGTGACTCCTGAGAATGTGATGTTTCAGGCTGAGTACTTCTGAACTATCCAATATCAATCAGCACAATAGCACTTTACTGCCAAGACAAGTAGAAAAGACAATGTATAAAACAACCAATGGCACCGCAATAACAATGAGAAGTTTCCTTAAAACCAGTAAGTGTAGTGATCAATGTTATAATCAAGCAGCAGTTTAGAACCAGATTGGGCAAATCAATCTGCAAAATGGAATTTGTAAACAAAAGGTGAGCTGAGTGTGAAATGGTTTCCACACAATGGACCCACACAAAGTGGGGTGGAGTGGTGGGCACAGGTTGAAGCGGGCTTTGCCATGGCTATTCAGCTGAGACACAGCATTAGCCTTCTCGTTCCGGGTTTCCTGACCCTTGAAGGAGGTGGGCGGGTTGATGTGCCACATCTGTCAAAGGAAGGGTTTCTAGTTAAAGGCCTTGGCTGGGGTCAGATTGGTTGAAGTGTACTTTAATTCCTGAGACTTCAGCAACCACAGGAATGGAAAGGAGACCTAGGAAGGCTCTTCCCACTCTGCACAGTTTCTCACTCTCACCTGGAGGTCCTGCTGCAGGATCTGAGGGACTGAAGTGAGGTGATGTTTCTCAAGGACAGGAGGAAGAGGCCAGCCTCTCAAACCAAGCAAGTGTGGATGGAAATGACCCGAGGAAATGAACTGCAGGAGTGTAGTCTCTTGATTCTGGAGATGTTCAAAGACCTCAGGAAGGCAGGAAAAGCAAATGACATAACATTTTCAGGTGCCAAGCCCACATTCTGACTTTCTCAGCATTCTCCTGCACAACACTCCTCAGACAAACACACCTTGCAGCTTCACTCATTCCTCTCTCTCCAGGCACCTCCTCATATCCCCATTATTGGGGAGACGGTGGCACAGTGGGAATGTCACTGAACTAGTAATCCAGATGCCCAGACTAATGCTTTGAGGACACAGGTTCAGATCCCACCATGGCAGCTGGTGGAATTTGAATTCAATTAATTAATAAAAACTCTATTAATTAAGAAACGAATATCTGGAATTGAAAGCTAGTCTCAGTAATGGTGCCATGAAACTATCAATTGATTGTTGCAAAAACCGATCTGATTCACTGATGTCCTTCAGAGGAGGAAATCTGTTGTCCTTAGCTAGTCTGGTCGACATGTGACTCCAGACCCACAGCAATGTGGTTGACTCTTAACTGCCCTCTGAAATGGCACAGCAAGCCATGCAGTTGTCAAGGGCAATTACGGATGGGCAACAATGTCAGCAATGTCAACATTGCCAGCAATGCCCACATCCCATGAAAGAATAAAAAAAAACTCACGCTGCCCCTCATCTTTGTGCAATCACAACATTGCCACACAGTCACCCTCCTCAAATGCTGTCCTCTCCACACAATCATTTCTCACACTCAAACTTTCAGGAGAAGAGAGTGCAGATCACCAGAGAGAGGCAGGGAACTTTGCGGGGGGGCTCTCCAGGAAGCTGGAGATATCAGCAACGAACTGCCATGAAAGCCTGAGTCTCCTGAGGCACTGGTGATCACACATGTCGTAAAAGCTGATCCTCTGTCTGCAGACCCTGTGCTGGGGGTCTCACCTTCTGTGAACTGGATCTGTGTGTCTATCCCCTCTGTCCTGTTGAGTGGCATGTGCCCGAGGAGAAGGCACCTGGTGTTGCTGCTGATGTTGCTCCTGCTGCTCCAGTGCTGTTGGTGATCTGCTCTTCTTGTTCCTCATCAGAGATCCAAGGTAGAGTTACACAATCTACTCCCATGCTGCGGAAAAGGCTCACAGCAGAGAAGTGCAGATCAAGGCGAGTGAAGTGCAAGACAGATGAACTGACTTCATGAAGTTGGAAATCACTTGTCAAGTAATGAGACCACACTCTCAAAATAAGTGCTGTGAGCTCCAGCCTCTTTTTTTATTCGTTCATGGGATGTGAGCATCATTGGCCAGGCCAGCATTTGTTGCCCATCCCTAATTGCCCTTGGTGGTGAGCTGCCTTCTTGAACCGCTGCAGTCCATGTGGTGTAGACACACCCACAATGCTGTTAGGAAGGGAGTTCCAGGATTTTGACCCAGCGACAGTGAAGTAACGGCGATATAGTTTCTCTCAGGTAGGCATGACTGCAGCTGGTTAGTTTCCCTCTTTGAAGGCTTGACAGGCTGTGAGTTTCACTGAACAAGCACTCCCCACTGTGCTCTTGACCTGGTTGACCCTGGTGAGTCCCACACAGCTTGGGAAACCTGTGCGCTGGTTGTTAAAGCCAGAATTCTGGGTTAAATCCTGAATTAATTGGGGATTAAAATATTTTAATTACTTACCTGACAGCTCCATGGGGGTTTCCCACTCACCTGCACACCCGCCCGGGTTAAACCGGGAAGTGGGTGGCATCACGTCGGTTTTCCGACCCACCGGTACCACTAAGATCAAGGCCATCTGATTAGCTGCCTCTGCCGTGTTCATCCCTTCCACCCGCCCACCGGGCAAATTTCTTCTAAAATTCCCCCCTGTCCAAGCCCTGAACTTGCATTTTTCTCTTGTTTCTCTCCTATCTCCCCTTCTGCCATCTCCAAGCTCATCTTGTCCATGAGACCCACCTCCTGCTCCCTCAATCCTATTCCCACTAAACTGCTGACCACACAACTTCCTCTCCTGGTCCCCATGTTTGCAAATAATGTTAATGGTTCTCTCTCTTCAGGTGTTATCCCTCTCTCCTTTAAATCTGCTTTCATCACACCTCTCCTCAAAAAACCAAACCCTTAACCCAACTGTCCTTACAAATTAGCACCTCATCTCCAACTTCCCGTTCCTCTCTAAAGTCCTTGAATGTGTTGTTACCTCCCATTCTTTTCGACCTGTTTGCAGCCTTTGACACAGTTGACCATACCATCCTCCTCCACGGTCATCCAGTTGGGTGGGATTGCTCTCACCTGGTTCCATCTTATCTATCTAATTGTATCCAGACTATCACTTGCAATGGCCTCGTTTCCTGCTCCCACACCATTACCTCTGGTGTCCCCCCAAGGATCTATCCTTGGCCCCCTCCTATTTCTCATCTACACGCTGCCACTCAGCGACATCATCCAAAAGCAGAGTGTTAGTTTTCACACGTTCGCTGACAATATCCAGCTCTACCTCACTACCAACTCTCTCAACTCCTCCACTGTTGCTAAATTATCAGGCTGCTATTCAACATGAGTATTGGATGAGTAAAAATTTCCTTCAATTAAATATTGGGGAGACTGAAGCCCTTGTTTTTGGTCCCTGCTCCATCCTCCATTCCCTGGCTGCTGACTCCATCCCTCTCCCTAACAACAGTCTGAGACTAAACCAGTCTGTTTGACCCTGAGATGAGCTTCCAACGACATATTTGTGCAATCACTACGAATGCCTATTCCACCTCCATAACATCACCGATTTCATCTCTGTCTCAGCTTTACTGCTGCTGAAATCCTCATTCATGCCTTTGTTACCTCTAGACTTGACGATTCCAATGCAACCCTGGCTGGTCTCCCACATTCTACCCTTCATAAAGAGGCGGCGCGGTGGTTAGCACTGCAGCCTCACAGCTCCAGCGACCCGGGTTCAATTCTGGGTAATGCCTGTGCGGAGTTTGCAAGTTCTCCCTGTGACCGCGTGGGTTTCCTCCGGGTGCTCCGGTTTCCTCCCACATGCCAAAGACTTGCAGGTTGATAGGTAAATTGGCCATTATAAATTGCCCCTAGTATAGGTAGGTGGTAGGGGGATATAGGGGAAGGTGAGGATGTGGTAGGAATATGGGATTAGTATAAATGGGTGGTTGATGGTCGGCACAGACTCGGTGGGCCGAAAGGCCTGTTTCAGTGCTGTATCTCTAAATCAATAAAATAAAAAATAAATAAAAATAAATAAACTTGAGGTCATCCAAAACTCTGCTGCCCATGTCTTCACTCACACCAAGCGCGATTACCCGATCACCCCTGTGCGTGGTGACCTACATTGGCTCCCAGTCAAGCAACATCTTGATTTTAAGATACTTATCCTGTTCTCAAATCCCTCCATGGCCTTGCCCCTCCCTAACTCCTCCAGCCTCACAATCCTCCCCGATATCTGTGCTCATTTAATTCTGACCTCTTGAGCATCCCTGATTTTAATCACTCCACCATTGGTGGCTGTGCCTTTGGTTGCCTAGGCCCTAAGCTCTGGAATACCTTCCCTACACCTCTCTGCTTTGCTTTCTTCCTTTTAGACGCTCCTTAAAACCTGCCTCTTTGACCAAGTATGTGGTCATCTGCCCTAATATCTAATTATGCGGTTCGGTGCCATATTATGTTTTATAATACTCCTGTGAAGCACCTTGGGACATTTTATTACATTAAAGGCACTATACAAATATAAGTTGTTATTGTTGTTGTTTAACTCCGGGCCCACACCCAAACCCATCTCCCCCCACCCAGAAGTTAAAATTCAGCCAAATGAATCTAGTTATTAGTCTTTTATCATTTGCTGCTGTCTTCTTCTTCTTTGGCTTCCTTGTCTCATGAGACAATGGGTAAGCGCCTAGAGGTGGTCAGTGGTTTGTGAAGCAGCGCCTGGAGTGGCTATAAAGGCCAATTCTAGAATGACAGACTCTTCCACAGGCGCTGCAGGTAAAATTGGATGTCGGGGCTGTTACACAGTTGGCTCTCTCCTTGCGCTTCTGTCTTTTTTCCTGCCAACAGCTAAGTCTCTTCGACTCGCCACACTTTAGCCCCACCTTTATGGCTGTCTGCCAGCTCTGGCGATCACTGGCAACTGAATCCCATGACTTTTGGTCAATGTCACAGGACTTCATGTCGCATTTGCAGACGTCTTTAAAGCGGAGACATGGACGGCCGGTGGGTCTGATACCAGTGACGAGCTCGCTGTACAATATGTCCTTGGGGATCCTGCCATCTTCCATGTGGCTCACATGGCCAAGCCACCTCAAGCGCTGCTGGCTCAGTCGGGTGTATATGCTGGGGATGTTGGCCACCTCGAGGACTTCTGCGTTGGAGATATGGTCCTGCCACCTGATGCCAAGGATTCCCCGGAGGCAGCGAAGATGGAATGAGTTGAGACGTCGCTCTTGGCTGACATATGTTGTCCAGGCCTCACTGTCGTAGAGCAAGGTACTGAGGATATTAGAAATTCTAAGCACAATTTGAATTTAAAGCAATTTTTCTACCAGTATAAATGCTGCACAACTGTGTTTCTACTCAATTACAGAGAGAGAGGAAGTATTTATTCTTCAGGCACCATGGATGTGCTTAATTATCTGGGTGCTGTTAGACTGCAGAGGAAGCTGCTGATTATCTTCATTTGGCAGCCGCTTTCTGTTTTTGACACGCAAAAAGATATTACAGATTGAGCCAGTCTTGACTACGATGTGACCTCGTCAACTGTTCAAGTTTGAGCTGTCGACTATTTTCAGTGTAAAACTGCTTTTGAAACTTGTCATGAGAAAGAAAATGATAAATAGTTGTGCAAACATTTTCTATGGTAAAAACGATTAACAATGATAAAATTTAAAAATACAAACAGGACAGAGAGGAAGTGGAAATGAGAAGCTAACTGAAATAGGGATAGTAAAGCAAGCAAGCAGAATTAATGAATTTTAAAATTTTAGTTAAAATTATGATTTTACTGTTTGGTTTACCAGTTTAGGAAAAGTAGCTTTATTCGGGCAATATTAGTGTCACAATGCATAAACTAAAAACAAAAGTTCAAGTGATCAGAAAACAAAATCCAAGACAGCAATACACCCTAGAAAAGAGGGAATCTTCCCATCAAATGTTAATTATTACTGCAGCGTATAAATTTTCCTTTAACAGAGGAGCCACCCGCTGTAATCATCAGCTATTTATAAAGTATGATTGCATCAACATACTGAACTATTCTTGCATGTGATAGAAACACTGTACATTAGTGATATAATTTCATGAATTTTTACAATGAAAGCTTTGACTGTGTCGATGGATAAAGCAGAAGATTCCCATGTGATATTACCTATTTATTAACCTGTTGTTCCTCCACTGAAATAACAGGCATTTGTTAAAGCAAAATGAACATTTGAAGAAAATACGCTGATTGGATATCTGCTTCAATCCAGCACAGCCTCATGCAAGCATGCAGACCTAATCTTTATGATCGAGGATTATGGCTATTCCGCAACTAAAGTGTACCCAATAAAAAAAAAAGAAAAATCTGACTCGTACATTCAAAATACTGCACATTGTTAATTGAATATTCATGATCAGTAGGGCAGTTATTCTCTTCTACAATTGGAAAAAAAAGCCTGTACTTAACATTTAGCAACATGACTAACTTCAAAAATGATGTATGTGGCAGGAAATACAGCGAAGCATCCCCCACCACCCCCACTCCAACCTGCCTCCCAGCCTGAGATTGACTGTCTGGAAGCGTTAGAAATCAAGACTCCAATGTGATAGTGTTTTTTTCATTTCAAAAGATGACAGCTGCAGATTCCACTCAGGGGCATTCATGAGATATAATGAAGTGAAATTATTAATGCTGCAGTTTGCAAAATGAATTGAAACAGAAGTTGTACCTAAGAGATTGAATACCCTTGCGCACTTGCTTTATGATGGATACAGCACTACATTGTTGCTTTCTGATAGATAATGTGCTGTTATAAAAACACTGGAAAACATTTGTGAAGCAATTTTTTTTTGGCATTATGTAAAGGGACATTTCTGTGCCTGTGCCAACTTTACAATTTTATAAAGAATTCTGCAATACTTAAAATTGATTACCAAAACAGTAGAATGCAATTCAGAGGAATTTGTGACTAAACTGTACAGTGGTCTGTTCTGACCACACCTTGAGTACTTGTATCCAATTCTGGTGGCTGAGAAGTTGGTGAGCATTCAAGCTCAGGAGGCAATGCAGAGAAGAATTGAGTAATTTTAACCATCAGAAAAAGAGTAGGTTTGGGAAGTTAAGATATAAAAAAAATCTGAAGCAGGAACACAACCCACCTCAAACCTGCCCCACTTCTGATTTTAACGGAGACAGGATGAGCGACTAATCCATTCTCAGGAGGCGGGTCGTTGTTGAAACCTGTTAAGTAGGCTGCATGCCTTCATTTTAACGGAGATTTTACTTTTAACCCACGTTGGTTGGGTTTCCCAGGCCTTGAGAGTCTGACAGGTAAAAGGCGGTAGGAAAGGCCAGATTCATTAGGTACTGCACTGCTTGTAAACCCCATCACCACATATCTCCCCGACAATCCCCATCACTGATCTGCCAGTGATCAGCAATCCCTGATCACCAATCCCCCATCTCTGGCCCCTTTCTGATCTCTACCTGAGACGCCCTGATCTCCAACTCTTTGCTCAGCCACCCTATCTCTGCCATCTCGGTCTCTCACCAACCCGCATTGCTAATCCACTGGTCCCCACGCTGTAATCAACCTGACCCCCTCAACCATGCTGTACTTAGCACCCACTCCTCCCATCAACCACTAAAACTACCTGCTCCTGGGCTGCTGCCTTTTAACATAAGAATATAAGGAATAGGAATTGAGTAGGTCATATGGTCCCTGGAGCCTGCTCCACCAATCAATAAGATCATGGCTGAACTTTTACATCATTCCCACCTTCCTGCCAATATCCCCAAATCCTTTTACTCCCTTGGTGCCCAAAACTGATTGATCTTGGGCTTCCAGTATACTCATCGACTGAGTATCCACAGCCCTCTGGGTTACAGAATTCCATAGATTCATAACCCTCAGAGTGAAGAAAATTTCCTCATCTCCATCCTAAATGGCCAACCCCTTATCCGATGATCCCTAGTTCTTGACTTCCACCTCCAAGTCAGAAGGTTGTGAGTTCAAGTCCTACTCCAGAGACTTGAGCACAAAAACCTATGCTGACACTCCTGTATAGTACTGCAGGAGTGCTGTCTTTCGAATGAGACATTAAAAAGGGACCCTGTCTGTTCTCTCAGGTGGACGTAAAAGATCCTATGGCACTATTTTGAAGAAAAGCAGGGGAAGTTATCCCTGGTATCATGATCAACATGCATCCCTCATTCAACATCACTAAAGAATATCTGGTCATTATCAGATTGCTGTTTGTGGGAGCTTGCTGTACACAAAATGACAGCCACATTTCTTACATTGCAGCAGTGACTACACTTCAAAAAATACTTTATTGACTGTGAAGAGCTTTGGGTCATCCTGAGGTCATGCAAGGTACTATATAAATGTAAGTCTTTCTTTCTTCTTTTCTCCAGCCAGGGGAAACTGCCTCCCAGCATTTATCCCATCAGGCCCTCTTAAGAATTTTATAAGTTTCAATGAGCTTACGTCTCATTCCTGTAAACATCGGAAAATATAGTCCCAATCTACTCATCTGTCCTCATAGGGCAGTCCTTCTCATCCCAGGAATCAATCTAATGACCTTTGTTGCAACACCTCTGAGGCAAGTACTGACACAGTACTCTAAAGCCCAATATAATGGCAGCAAGACTTCCTTAACTTTATACTGATATCACCCCCACCTCCTTGCCTTGCAATAAAGGCTATCATAACATTTGTCTTCCCAATTGCTTGCTGTACCTGCATACTAACTTCTGTGATTCATGTACCAGGACACCCTTTGAATACCAAAATTTACTACTATTCTTTTATACTTTTACTTATACTATACTTTTAAAAAATATTCTTTTTTCATTCTTCCTACCAAAGGGGATAATTTCACAATTCCCCACAATATAATCCATCTGCCACTTTCTTGTCCAATTACTTAACTGGTCTGTATCCCCTTGCAGTCTCCTTGTGCCTTCCTGACAGCTTACTTTCCTTCCTGACTTTGTATCATCAGCAAACTTGGACACATTACATTCATTTGTTCATCTAAGCCATTCATATACATTCAGGATAGCTGAGACTCAAGCATTGATCCTGGCAGTACCTCACTTGCGTCACATACACAGGAGGTACAATGATACAAATTATGGACTAAAGCTGAAGAGTTATAAAAAACTAACTTTGTCTTTTATTTTTAAAAAGTGATCAATGGTCCAAAATGGCTGTCAAAGAGAAAAGGGATAGGCCTTTGTGGTTTCATACTGTCTGACAAGAACAAAGGGAAAATTTTCAAAGCCAAGAGGGGTCAATGTCACCCATCCTAAAACATTCCAGAATTGAAAGTCTTCTTCTGAAACAAAGAAGATGTGAGTAGCCCCGTCCTGGGCCATTGTGCGATCACCATGGGGAAGAGACCAGAGCTGCTCCTACCAGAAGGTGAGAAGTAACACAGGTTTACTTTAAAAAAATGACAGCCTAGAGCAGGGTTGTCCAACATACAGCCCGCCGAAGGTTTCTATCCGACCCGTCAATCCGCACGTAGCTTGGCTCTGATTGGCAGCTCCCCTGTACGTCAGCTGGAGTATGTAGGCGAAACCTGTGATTGATGGGTGGAGGCCCCCTGTCTCTGACTGGTCACTCCCTGTGACTAACAGGGGCTGCCCAGGCAGCATTAGCACTGATTAGTGGAATGCGAAGGAGGCACCCTGGGATTGGCTGCTGCTGCTTTTGTGCAGGGAGAGGGAGGGGAAAAAGAGAGAGCAAGGTCTCTCATAACAGATGGAAATGTATCCAGAATACTCTGCATCACTACATCAAGTGTGCAGGCAGAGACTGACTACTTATGTAAGCAAAAATAATGCCAGGTAAATCAGTTTTCAGTATAGTGACGAGAAAATAAGTCAATAAATTAGTCTTCTCATTTAAAGCTTTTTCACAAAAAATGCACATTTGTTATTGTTTTGATAGTAAGATAAATGTTTATGCCTTTATCTTTCCGAAATTTGCTCACCAGCCCCCCTATGTAGGGCAAAAATTGCAATGTGGCATCCCCACGCGGAAAGTTTGGACACTCCTGGACTAGAGAGTGTAAGACTCCAGAGGGAAAGAGAGAGAAGAGAAACAACATCCAGCAGCTTGTTCTCCAGCATGCCAGAAGGCATGTGCCCTGCTGTGGAATCCTCCATCTACACTGGACAGCAGTGTATTAGAAGTGATCCATCATCTTCAACTGAACTTTCAATCAAGACAGAAATCTACAATCATCTCAGACCTGCACCCAACGAGAACTTGATTTCCAAGAGATTTCAACAGGTCTATCACGACCTCCCCCCCACCACCCCCCAGCAAACTAAAAATCACTCTCCCCCTTTTCTCTCTTTCTGTCTCTTTTTGTTTGTGTGTATCTCTGCGAGCAAAAGCATGAGTGGATGCGGTTGCAAAAATTTCAGGATCAGGCGTATTGATCAATAAACAAGTGATTTTCTGTTTTTAAACCTACAAGAAAATCTGTCGCTGTCTATTTGAAAATAACAAAACGCACTTGCTGCGGTCAGGTGGGGAGTTGAACAGTGGGAACCACCCACATTGCACCACATGGTCATAACAAATTGAGGCCTCGTCTGGGATCTGAACCGCCAGATAAACAAGAGATTTGGAAAACAGGAGGGAAATTGACCTCCAGAATTGTGGAAAAATAAACTAACAGGGGTTTCTTGTATCCCTCCGTTTTTTCTATACGGTGCTAGAAACAAAAGAGATGGCCACATTTAATGCTAAAGAGTTTGTAGATTAGGGAGAGATCCCATAAGTTAAACAAATTATTGTTAATTATTGTTAAACAAGTATTGAAGATTTAAAAAGCTTAGCTATAGAGGTGAAAATCACTTTCAGACAAAAAAAGCAAAGAAACCTCAACTGGTGAAAAGCCTAGCTAACCATTTTAAACTTACCCCTGAACCAGAAGAAGACAGCATCGATTCAGAGTCTAAAAAAAATAATTCTAGCTAGAATTCGGTTGCAGATGAAAAGGAAAGAAATACAGTTACAGTTGAAAAGGGAGGAAAAAGAGGAAAGAGAGATGCAAAGAGAGAAAGCCGCAAGAAAGTTTGAGTTACAGAGGCTGCAAGCCCAAATAGAAAATGCTACCAGCCACTCAAACCTTATCTCCAATTCAGAGCAAATCTTTGATGTGCTGAGACACTCAACATTAATGCCAAAATTTAATGAGGAGGAGGTTGAGTCACATTTTATCTCATTTGAGAAAATAGCTACCAGGCTAAAATGGCCGAAAGAATTTTGGACTCTCCTCTTACAAGGGGAATTTGTGGGTAGGGCTCATGAAGCTTTTTCTCTGTTATCAGAAGAAAGTTCTTATGATTATGAACAAACTAAAACTGCAATTCTAAATCTATGTGAACTGATACCGGAAGCATTTCTAGACAGAAATTCCAACACACTTGGAAAACATACGAATATACGAATTAGGAGCAAACATAGGCCAATCGGCCCTTCGAGACTGCTCCACCATTCAATAAGTTCATGGCTGACCCACATAGACTTACATTGAGTTCGAAAGAATTAAACATATGGCTATCACTGGATATGATCTCTCAAGCTAAAACTCTCATACAAAAATTTGAGAGAAGTGATGTTGCTGGAAGAATTTAAAAATAACATCCCAAGTAGTATATGAACCCAAATTGAAGAACAAAGAGAAGGGAAGGAGCAAAAATGCCCAGTGGTTGTGAATTAATACACAAATCCCTAATTCAGAATAAATATGGGTCCAATAACTCTTACAGGCTAAGGAGAAATAGCAGGATGCAGATGAAACAGAAATGGGTTTGAGAGAAAAGGAGAGTAGGGAAGGAAAACCCGACCAGGAACCCAGGTTTCCCGTGTGACAAATCAGGGCATGTCCAGGCAAATGAGGTGAGGTGAGAGTGACTGCTCTTGACATCAAGGCAGCATTTGACCAAGAGGAAAGAGAGATGCAAAGAGAGAAAGCCGCAAGAAAGTTTGAGTTACAGAGGCTGCAAGTCCACATCCCATGAATGAATGATAAAAAAATTGTTAGTATGCCAAAAAACCAGCAGGAGGCACTGCAGTTAAACCCGTGTCTGTAGCTTTGAAAGTGGTAAGCCTGCGTTGTAATATGACTGAAGAGCAGAGCACATACCAGAAGTTTTTACACAGAGGAAAAATGACTCCTTTTGTGTCCCAGGCACAAGACAAGGAGACAACCATCCTCAGGGAGGTTGTTTTCAAAGCCTACTGTTGTCAGAAATGCCACCAGAAAGCAGAACAAATATCACATTATTAGTAAAAGGGCTTACTGGCAATTGCTTGAAGGTTTCCCTAGTTAAAATTTACCTGCAGGGTAAGTTGGTCACAACAATCAGGATCATTTCAAGTATACCATGCAGGGATAGACCTATTACTGGGCAATGACTTGGCAGGCAGCACACTATTGTACCCAGAGGGCCCAGAACAGTCCTCGGAGGCTGAAGAAACTGAGGGGGGCAAACAAAACTCAGTATAGCTGCAGAGGGCTGGGAATGTCCCAAAAATCCAACAGGGACAGTAGAGCCAGAAGAATTTAAAAGGGACCAGGTAGAGCCAAAATGATTTAAAGAAGCTAAGATAAAAGTCACAAAGGTTGAAGGAAAAGCACTAGAAATGTGCTTAGCTGAAACTTTTTTTTAAAAGATTTAAATAGGGATGAGGAAAGTTCCTAAACAGGAAAGCCAAGAGTGAGTGAGATGCCTCACCTAGTTGAAGTGCCATAGGGGAGTGTGGATCTACCCACTGAACAACCACACAATTGGTTCCAAATCCAAAACTAATTAAACCCAACAATTGCTACCCTTGTCCTTCTAGGTGGAAGAGGTCATGGGTTTGGAAGGTGCTGTCGAAGAAGCCTTGCTGAGCTCTTCAAGAACAAAGGGCAGGAAGAAATCCCTAACGCCACGCGGGCTACTTCCTGCTATCCTGATAATGACTCATTCATTCCTATTCTCTGTTTTCTGTCTGTTAACCAATCCTCAATCCATGTTAATATATTACCCCAATCCCAAGAGCCCAAAACTTGTATAACAATCTTTGGTGTGGCATCTTATCAGATACCTTCTGAAAATCTAAATACACTCCATCCACTGGTTCCCCTTATCTACCTTGCTCGTTACACCCTGAAAAGGTTGTACTACTTTTCTAGTGGAGTTTTTATTCCTCAGGGGCATGCATATTCATTAAGAAATATGAATTATTTATTTAAATGTATGCCGTTGTTTAGCTACCTTCATGATTTTTAATCTAATTTCCTAATCTATGTTAGCCAACTCAACCCTCATACCTCCATAATTGGCTTTGTTTAAATTTAACACCCGAGATTTGGACATAACCATGCTACTCTCAGATTTAATATGAAATTCTATCATATTATGATCATTCTTCCCCAGAGGATCCTTTACTATAAAATAACTAATTAACCTGGTCTCATTACACATTGCTTGATCTAAAATAGCCTATTTCCTAGTGGCTTCCTCCATGTATTGCTCTAGAAAAGCTATCTTAAATGCATTCCATGAACTTGTCTCCAAGTTACTTTTGTGAATTTGGTTTGCCCAATCTATATGAAGATTAAAATCCCCCATGATTATTGCATTACCTTTATTAAATGCCTCAAATTTCATGAGTTATAATCTGTCCAATGCGATGATGACTGTTAGGGGGCCTATTATCTACTCCCACCAGTGTTTTCTGCCCTTTGCTATTTTTTAGCACAACCCATTTGATTCTGTACACTGATTTTCTAGGCTAAGATTCTTTCTCACTATTGCCTTTATCTCATCCTTTATTATCAGGACTACGTCACCTCCTGTTCCATTTTTCACTAACTTTTCTAAAAGTCAAGCCCCTGGATATTTAGTTTCTAATGTTGATCATCCTGCTACTACGTCTCAGTAATAGCTGCTAGATCAAGTACATTTATCTGTATTGTGCCATTAATTCATCTATCTTATTACAAACATTTCATGCATTTATAAATAGCGCCTTTAATTTTAACTTTTTATTATCTTTCCCTGAAGTGGCCTTGGAGCTAATGCACAATTACCATTGTTATACTCTCTATCCCCTCCAGACACAAAAGGCTGGATTTTGGGTGCCAGCAGGGCTCCCAGTGCCGGACTAAAAAGGTGGGGGAAACCCCGCCTCGGACTTTGAGGCCTCCCGGCACGATCTTCCATTTTTCAGGCACTTAAGTGCCTGGCATCGGGATCTCAGTCCCTTTAAAGATGGGGAACTCGCCTCCAAGAGCTGCTGGCCAATCACACAGTTGGCAGCTCAGCAGTATCTGCAGCAGCACTGGGAGCGGTGGCCACTTCCAGTACTGCAGAGGCCTTGAACCCAGGCCTAGTGCTGGAGACCCAGACCTCAGTTAAGAGAGGCGGGGTCGCTGGGGCCAGTCAGAGAGGCCCTGCCACGGATGGGTTGGAGGGTGGACGTGAAGTCCGGTGGGAGGGGGTTTACAGAGTTAGAAATTTTGCCAGCAGGCGTCCTCTGTGGGCCACAGATCGTCCACGGAGGAGGGACCTCCACCAGCTCGCAGGGAGGGTGCCTCGTATTACAAGACAGCCCCCCTGTATGATGGAGGCACTCCCCCACAGCTGGTTAAATTCCCTGGCAAAATCACTTAGCAATGGAGATGTCTCTGACCCCACCTCAGTGGGGGGGGGGGCCATAAAATTCAGCCCAAATTGCTTGATTTTACCTAAAATCATTGTTCTGCTCTACAACCTTGACTTCTCTCTTCAGACTCATAAATATACCTTTATCTGAACCCTCTCTCCTCCTTATTAGTTTAAAGCCCGATCCACCACTCTAGAACATTCCTTCCCGACAAAGAGCCGGCGGCCAAACCTACAAATCAGGTTGGTTGTTTTAGTTATTTTTTCTTCCTTTTTTTTACATTCCTTTTTACATTTTTTACAATCCTTTTTTGCATTTATTTCATTTCATCTTAGTTTGTTCAGTTTGCTTACCCACTGTTTTTTTCAGGTTGTTTTTCTTCAGGTTTGCACTTGCTGCTGTTCAATATTCAGTGTATTCACACCTAATCTGTACTAATGCTTTGTCTTTCAACACACCATCAACATATTGTTTGCCTTTGCTCCGTGACCTTTTGGTCAGCTATGTGGCCTGGTCCAATTTGCACCTTCTCCTTTGTTATCTCTTGCCCCACCCCCACCTCACTTGTTTATAATCTGTGACTTTTCTAATATTTGTCAGTTCCGAAGAAGGGTCACTGACCCGAAACATTAACTCTGCTTCTCTTTCCACAGATGCTGCCAGACCTGCTGAGTGATTCCAGCATTTCTTGTTTTTGTTTCAGATTTCCAGCATCCGCAGTACTTTGCTTTTATTAAATCAGGTTGGCTTCTGGGCTGGGAATCTGTGATCAGAGGGCACTTCCGAGTTTCCCAACCATAACTCTTCCCCCGCTCCCCACCCACCCCCATCTCCGACTCCGCCATCCTCACACCCCCACTCTGAAACTCCAGCAACTATTAGGAGCTTAGTGTCAAAAGTTTGAGTGATAAGGAAAGACTGGAGAAATTTGAGCTTTTTACCCTGGAAAGGATGCATGTGAGGTGATCTCATAGAAATATAGAAAATATAAATCAGGAAAACTACCTTAAACTTAAATGTGAGAGTAGGTCAAGGAGACACAGCAATGGTTGGGAAATGCTTTAGGATGTCCTGAGGTTGTAAAAAACACGATAAAAGTACAAATTCTTTCTTCATTGAGGATTTAAGCATCACTGGCAAGGCTGGCATTTACCTATCCTAAGTCACCTAATTTTCACACGACTGAATGACTTACAAGCCCACTTCAGAGGGCAGTTAAGAGTCAACCAGGTTGGCGTGAGATATAGGTCAGACTGGGTAAGGCCAGTAGTTATGCTTCTCCAAAGGACATTAGTGAACCATGTTAGAGAAATCTCCAAGCCTGTTTGTGAAGAAGACACTGAGACTAGGATGCTTTGGTGGAGATTGTTTATTGCTTGCCACAGAGCTTACTTCTGCTCTCCAAACAACACCCCCAGCTGGTGCTGGTTGGCTCTTCTTTATATATGCACACTTGAATACAATTAACTAATTAACACCCAAAACCTGTTCACCCTCTTATCTTGAACTACTTGAACTATTATCACTGAAAGTATTTAAAGAGGAGGTAGATAGACTTTTGAAATATTTGGGAGTTGAGGGCGATGAGGAGCTGGCACGAAAGAGGAGTTAAGGTCTGGGGTAGATCAACCATGATCTTACTGAATGATGGAGCAGGCTTGAGGGGCCGAATGGCCTACTCCTGCTCCTATTTCTTATGTTCTTATGTTCTTACCAGGTATTTATCATCTATTAACAGAACTTCAGACCCTAACAGATTCCCCCTTTTTTCTTTAAATTAAATACATATCTATATAAGCAAAAGAAATAAAAAACAAATAATGTAAATAAAAGTGTCATTATTTATTAACTTTCAACAGCACCAGCCATTAACATGCTGTATATTCCCCCTTAAAAAAACTTGTTTAAAGAAAAAACAATCTTATTGTAAAAAATTTTTTTCCACATTTTCCTAATTTATCACAACACAAGACGGCCCACTTCGAGGACATTCAATAATTTTTTCGAGCAAGCACCACTCTTAGTAAAACAATCCAACAACTAATGACTTGCGTCAACCCATTTTATTTTGCAACTTTCTTTCCAACATTTCTTTCATACTTGCGAGATCAATCCTCAATCTCTTTTCTGTGATGCTTTTTGTCAAATGGACATTGTCCCAGAGAGAAATGGTTATCTATGTAGCATTCGATAGGAAAGCTCTTCTCCAATTGCCCCTTATACAAGAGTTCCTTTAAAATACTCGATAAATACATACCCATATCTAATCGCTTCTATCAGTGCAACGGGCTCAGCAGCTAAGGTGCTTTTAACCATCCTCTTTATTTTCTTCGATTCCCAGGCTAAAGAACAACATTTATCATTTCTTCCCACCAAAAATATAATGAACCCTGCTGCGCTTGAATAACCATCGGGAAGATTAACGTGTGAGGCGTCACTAAAAATGACAAATTTCATTTCTTCTGGGTCACCCAATGCTGTAAACTTGAGTGTACATTTATCAAAACTCAATCTCTTCAATGTCTTATTTGCTTTCATTACTTCCCCAACAGTAGCATATTTCAGCATGGTGCTCAATTCCAATACATCATAGCAAGCATCCGACCTAGTTTGTGTGCACAACCAGTTTAATTGCCCAACTAAGCTCCTTAACTGGTCTACTTCTTCCTTGGTTGTCGAGTCCTCCTTTTGTGAGGATCTGGCCCAATTTATTGGGAGCCTATTAACATTCTCTAGGTAAGACTGTTGATTTAGAGTTATCCCCAGCTTAGTCTGCCTAATATTCAACCCTATATATTTAAAAGCTCTGGAAGCCGACTTCCAATTTTAAATTCCTGCAAGACTTTATCTACCACAAATTTCTCAAATGCCTCAGATCCTCCCCACAGAAAATCGTCCACATGCATCAAGAAAATGTCTGCTAGTTTTTCTTCATAGTACCAATAAAACATTGCCGGATTCACCTTTAGTTGAATACAACCAGCTTTTAGTTGGACGGACCTAACTGAAAAATACCACACCCAAGATGTGTCATTTAACCCATAAGCACACTTGTTTAGCTTCCATAATTTCCCTTCTATATCTCCAGCTTCTTTTGGTGGCCTTAAAAATACTTCCCTTTTAAATTTCTCCCCTTGAAAAAATGCTCCTTTGATGTCAACGGACTTACATTCCCATGAGTGTGTCGTGAAAAATGCAAGGAAAATCCTCAAACTTGCTTTTCCTGCTGTTGGGGAGTCCACTCTCACTTCCTGGTCGCCTAGTCATTCCTCAAATCCCTGAGCTTCAAGTCTGGCCTTTACTTTATATGTACCATACTTTCTCTGTACAGATCCATCTATGGGACAATGCTGGTTGTCCTCTATCTGGCTCCTCCGTGTATTCGCCAAACTCTTGCGAGTTGTCAAGCTCCTTTTGCTTGGCATCCTTTATCAATTTACCATCTAACTTGTTCGTAGCCACTAGAACTTCTCTATCGTAAGGGCTCCTACTTCTTGTGGTGTCCCTCGCCTGCTCTCTGGTCCTTGCTCTAGTGAAACCACATCCCCTACTAAAGTTCCTATTCCTTTCTGGACTACTACTACTCGATCTGACCCTCCTACAATCAGACTTCCTTTCACAAGTTTGTGACCTTTTCCTTGGACTATGATCATCTTCAGGCCCACTGTCTGAACTTATACTGCATTTTCTGGTCTTCCATATTTTCACTTCCTTCTGCCAATCTATAGATCTGATATCCTGTCCCTTGTCTTGCACATTCAGCCAATGTTTGTATTTCCCTGTGGCCTTTCCTGCCCTTCCTATAATGGTTTCTTCCCTCCATTCACTAGTCCCTTGCGGCATATACGTCACTCTAGTCCCAACCTTTGGTAGCTGATCTTTGTGATCAATGACCTTATCTGGATCTTCATTATCACTTGGTCCACTCTCAGTCAGTCCATTATCTGCCACAATCTGCTGCTCGCAAAGGTCTGACATATGTGCATGTAAAGTGCATGGTACATTGGATTCCCACCATAAACTAATTGATATGGGCTGTAGCCCCCAACCATTTGAAGCATGTTTTTTGCATGTAGTGCCCATGCCAAAGCAGTCGTCAATTTGGCTGGTCTGCTAAAATGTTTCGGAGCATTTAATCAATCATGGCATGATTTCTCTCACAAATCCCATTATCAAAAAGGACTTTCTGCTGCCGTGTGCATTGCTACAATATTCATATTTTCACACATACTCCTGAACTCATTGGCAAATTCTCCTCCATTGTCAGTTAGAAACTGAGCTGGTGCTCCCAGTCCTGTATCTATCCACCTTTCATTATCTTGTCCCTGATTACATTTTTTTTCTGTACTATAAATTACCATCGACAGACTGAATCTAGTCGCTATGCCTATAAATTGTAGAATAAGAATGATTTTTTCTTTATCCCATACCTTCAAGTCCATCGCTACGGTTTCATTAAAGTCCCTTGCTAATGGGAGACTCAACATAGGCCGCGATGGCATCAATGAGTTTAGTGTAGTCATTATCTATTACCCCTGCGTCTTTCAATAGAATCATCAACCTATGACAAGATGAATGTGCAAACTGTCGGCGTAGTTTTGAAATAATTCGCCTTTTCTCCTTTAAATCCTTACCCCCGGATGCCATTAATACTTCTTTAACATCCTGCTTAGAGATGTTAGCTCTCGCTAAAGGAATGCAATAATGTCCCAACTGTGTTAACTGCAAAGCTACAGGTTTCCCAAAGACAACTGCCTTATCATGTTCCATATTCAATTTCATTCGAGCCTTTTTCATGGACGGTTTACTTAACAGCAAAGGTATATTACTGGATACTACATCCGTACTAATAAAATGGCGTACCCCTGCTATTTTACACGGAATTACCACTCTATTTAATGATTTCAACGTATTGTCATCCCCAAACCTTTCTTTGACCTTATTTCGGTCTTCCTTACTTAAAGAAACCATGTAACACCTTAACCAGTCCACTCCACAGACTATGGATGTACACCCACTGTCTAGTATTACGCAACTGAATGAATCTGCGACTAGGACACTCATTACCAGACTAAAGCTTCTTGTGACCAGTACAATTCCTTCTGATTGATCAGTAGCATCATCCTCGCCTTCCAAACCTTCCACGTCATGTGTCATCTCAAAAACCCTGTTATTCCTTTTTGGACAATGCAACGCATAGTGATACTTTGAATCACATTGGAAACACCTGTTGACCACCCCTTGGTTAATTCCTGGGGTTTATCCTTCTGCCTTAATTACCCAATTCCTGCCATCTGTTATAGCTGCCTGTCATGCTAGGTCCCATCTGCTAAGAATGAGGCACATCAATTTTGCCATGAACATTGATTTTTAACTGTTGGAGCGAAGAAAATGACTTGTTAAACAGATTAGCCGTGGCTGGAAAAAAACCTATACATACTAACAGACATTGAAGGTGAGGAAGCGCATTCCAGGACCTGCTCAGGTGGATACAATCCACAAGGGCCAGGACTGGTTTGACCAGCTGGTCACATGACTACCTGGCTGTTTCAGGGTTTTCTTTTGAACTGGCCACAGAGAATTTGAAAGCAGAGTGTCTGTTTGCTCCGGGACTGAGAAGATCTCTCCTGTCTGCTCCCATCTCTTTCTCACAAGATCTGAATCCACTGAAGGCACATGAACCCCAAGAGAGAAAAGTCTCCTACAGCGAACAAGGTTAAAGAAGAAAAAGCAAGATCTACCTACAATCAAGGACTCTACAGTGAGCTCGAAAAACCATAACAAAAACTCTTCAGATAGTGCCTCAAACTTTTCACGATTTTTCTTCTGCTCTTTTTTGTCTCTATTTGCAGGTGTGTATCGCATATGCATGCTAGCGTGGGGGGCGTCGTGTATCCAGAGGCAGCAACTGAATTAGAGTTTAGGTTCAAGTTTAATAGATTTCAACTGTTCTTCTTTACTTCTTGGGCGGCACAGTGCTTAGCACCGCCGCCTCACAGCTCCAGCGACCCGGGTTCAATTCTGGGTACTGCCTGTGCGGAGTTTGTAAGTTCTCCCTGTGACTGTGTGGGTTTTCGCCGGGTGCTCCGGTTTCCTCCTACAGCCAAAGACTTGCAGGTTGATAGGTAAATTGGCCATTATAAATTGCCCCTGGTATAGGTAGGTGGTAGGGGAATTGAGGGAAGGTGGGGATGTGGTCGGAATATGGGATTAATGTAGGATTAGTATAAATGGGTGGTTGATGGTCAGCACAGACTCAGTGGGCCAAAGGGTCTGTTTCAGTGCTGCATCTCTAAATAAACCTAAGAAAGCCTGTTCGTGCTGGTTTCTTTGCCTCATAATTGGAAAACGGTGAACAAGGATTCACCAAGGGGGAGCTAAAACACAAAATAAAAACAAGAAATGCTGGAAATACTCAGCAGGTCTGGCAGCATCTGTGGAGAGAGAAGCAGAGTTAACGTTTTGGGTCAGTGACCCTTCTTCGTTCCGATGCTGCCAGACCTGCTGAGTATTTCCAGCATTTCTTGTTTTTATTTCAGATTTCCAGCATCCGCAGTATTTTGCTTTTAATTTAGGAGCTAAAACACAATGTGTTACAGCAAGACCAGGTGAAGGCTGAAAGGGACTCCTAGACACCTCACCTGGTCATAACACTGCCAAAAGCGTCTCTATCCTCATTTGTTTTGTGTATGTTTCTCCTTTTGTACTGATGCTTAGGCCCCATACTGGAACGGCCTCAAAATGCTGCTAGCATCGTATCCTCCACCTTCGGTGTCACCACTAAAGAGCCCATCTGTGCCAGGAAAGCGGCCAGAAAGTTTTCCCAAAAGTTTTTTTTAAGGGCGTCAGACATCTGATCAAACAGCATATCTTTTTCATTGAATCTAACTCCAGTTAATACCAAGAGTCTATCCATGTTCGATATCCTAGTACAATCCAACAATTTGAAAGCAAGTACTAATCTCAGAATTTCCACGCAGAATCACTGCAACCTTGTATGTGCTTGTTAAACTCCATATATATTCTTCTTTGATAAATTTAGAAAAATGGATGGTTCTTCCAAAGTCTGACCACACCTCATAAGGACTCAATAAGTCATCTTTCATATAAATTTTATCCATATACTTCCAGAGTTTGTCCATCGTCCAAATGATGAGCCTCTAAATCCAAGAACACTTTGCCCCTGATCTTGCTTCTGGCAGGAAGCAAAAGTTCAAAGGCTATTCCTTGCTTCCTTTTTGGTAAAGACGTAACCCATGTCCATAAATCAACTTCGTTCTTCCATTGATTGTAAGGTTCGGCTTCACAAAACAGCGGTGGAAAATCATATGCCGACACCTTACACTTGGTTTCAGTCATCTTTCTTCAAAAAAAAAATCTCCAAATACAGCTTTCTCAAACAAAAAACTCCAATTCCAATCTCTTGTCTGAAAACAAACCTTAGTCTCCAATTTTCACTTTCAGGCAACCATCCTCTGCTACCAATGTTAGAAAAACTTCCAAGCCCATTTGTGAAGAAGACACTGAGAATAGGATGCTTTGGTGTAGATTGTTTATTGCTTGCCACAGAGTTTACACCTGCTCTCCAAATAACACCACTAGCCAGTGCTGGCTGGCTCTTTATATATACACACTTGAATACAATTAACTAATTGACACCCAACACCTGTTCACCCTATTATCTTGAATTACCAGGTATTTATCATCCATTAACAGGACTTCAGACCCTAACAAACCAGTTGGATTTTTACAATAATCTGGCAGCTTCACTTTTACCGATACCAGCCATTTTTCGAAATTTACAAAACATATCTTTTTTTAAATTGAATTCAAACCTGCAAACTCTCATTAGAAGTGGATTATTAGTCCAGGCCTCTAAATTACTAGCAACATAACCACTACAGTACCCTATCCCTTGCCCAGTAGAAGTGAAGGAATAGAAACAATCCTGGGAACACTTAGCAACTTTTAAGAGATACAGAGTCAGGGAAAAGGGGGCAGGAAAAAAAGATTTGTGACAGGACGAGTGATTAATTGACAAAAAAGATTATGGTACAAGGCCAAAGGGGTGGCAATGAAACATGTACAGAAACAAAAAATAGATTTAGAGGAGGTGTAAATCGTTATAATAAAGGAGGAGGAAAACCTGGCCTGGATGGACCAAAGGCAGCTATATATCAGGAGTGTGGACAACCCCACCAGCTATGTACCAATAGGGGATCCCTACCCCAAGCACCAGCTCATAACTCCTCCACTCCTACTGGCTCTGGTGCAGCCATTGTTCATTAAACCTTAACTCCGCTCCCACTGGTAAAGTTTTTAAACTCATTGTTAAAGGCGGAGGGCTGTAAAGTGTCTAGTAGAAAAGTGAGATGCCCGTCCTCAATCTTGTCTTGACCTTCATTGGAACAGTGTAGATGGGCCAGGACAATCCATTTCCAGCATCTGCAGCATTTTTGCTTTTATTCCCCTTGAGAAGGAATGTTGAGTGTACCCCCAGTTTTGGTTACAAAGCCCGTTTAAGTACTTTTTAAACCATTTGTGTTCACATCATAGGCTTATAACCAGGACTGGAATTAAGTCAGCCACTTTTACAGACCTTAAGCTGTTGGTCAGCAGCCTTTGCTGGTGCTCTATGCTGGCATGTGTTCGCTTTAAATACTGGCTATTGATATTGTTGGTCAAGAGAGTTTACATTTTCCACTGAAACAAACACTGCTGTAAAATAAGAAGTGTCTCAGCTGAATGGAAGCTCACATTATGGATGGATTTCATAGCTTGTATTATAATGTAATGATATTTTCCCAGCTGTTGCTCTTATTTGATTTTATATTTTCTGAACCTTGAATCTAATTCACAAAGACTAGTTCTGTATATTGGAATGTATCAATGGAACTAACGGCAATAATATATATTTGCTGTAAAGATTTCTTTCCACACATAGTAATTACTTAAATATAAAGATGAGGCATTAAAAATGACAGGGAGCGTTTATTATCCAATAATATGTTGCTCTGAGGGTCTCATGTTTGGGTAATTGACAGTGACGAGGTTTATAAAATATAATAAAGATGTGAAGATTCAAGGAAAGTAAATGCTGAGTCCAGCACACAGGAGAATGGTTAAGACTGTCACTGCATAAAGAATACTGTTAGAAATATCCTCTAATAAATTGTTTATAAACTTCTTTGCTGCAATACAATTTATAGACAACATTTGATACGTTTATTAGCTAATAAGTAGATGCTTTTTTAAGACTTTTGTCAAATGTAGCTATACTTAAAGGGAAATCTGGAAAATTTCTCAGCTGGGGGAACTTCAATTATTTAACAGTTTTCGCTTGACCTTGCCATCTCACATGGCCTCGCTACCCCTATAGTATCAATCACAGATAAAGCCATCTTTGATCACTTCCACAATCCGCTTCCCCCTTCAAACCCTACTTCCTTCTGTATCCGCCAATGGAGAAAACTTTCCCCCAGTTCACTTGGAACTACAGTCTCAAATTCCCAACTGTCAAGCCTTTGACCCTCTGTTCACCATAACATTTCTGCAGTTACTGATCTGTTCAACCACACCCTCACTTTCACCTTCAATGCTCTTGTCCCCACTAAAACCATTACTCTCACTCACCCTGGCCACTGCCCTGGTATGGCCCTCATCTCCACTCCCTAATGTCCAAGGGACGCAGACGAATGGATATGGTGGACAACTGCCATTCACTGCCAGATCTGGCTGGACCACTTAAAGCACTGTCGGGTCCTGCTCTCACCTGCGAAATCTGCTAACTATTCCAGGATCATCCTGGAATGCAAAGGTAAACCCTAGCTTCTTTCCTCTATTGCAAACTATCTTCGAAACCTCTCTCCCATCTCCTCCACCCTCACCTCCAACGACAAGTGTGAGGAGCTCATGGACGTCTTTGTCACCAAGGTTGAGACCATCTGATCAGCTGCCTCTGTCGCTTCCCTCCCTTCCCCTAGCCCATTACGCCGAACCTTCTCTGAGGCTGCCTCCTGCCCTACCCCTGAACTCATTTCCTTCTCCTATTTTTCTCCTATCTCCTCTCATTCCCTCGCAAAACTCCTCCCACTTGAGACCCACCTATTGCTCTCTCAATCCTATTCCCACTAAACTGCTGATCACCCAATTTCCCTTCTCCCATGTTAGCTGATGCTGTTAACGGTTCTCTCTCCTCAGGTTCAGTCCCTCTCTCCTTCAAATCACCATAATCCTCCCTCTCCTCAAGAAACCAAACCTTGACCCCTCCGTCCTTGCAAACTGCCGCCCATCTCCAACCTCCCTTTCCTCTCCAAAGTCCTTGAACATGTTGTTGCCTCCCAAATCCGTCTTACCCGGAACTCCATATTTGAACCTCTCCAAGTAGGTTTCCACCCCTGTCATCGTACCAAAACAGCTCTTATCAAAGTCACAAATGACTTGTGAATGTGACAAAGGCAAACTAACCCTCCTTGTCCTTCTCGACCTGTCTGCAGCCTTTGGCATAGTTGATCACATCATCCTGCTCCAATGCTTGTCCACCATCATCCAGCTGGGTGGGACAGCTCTCACCTGGTTCCATTCTTATCTATCAAATCGTAGCCAGAGAATCAGCATCAGTGGCTTCTCTTCCCATTCCTGCAATGCTACCTCTGGTGTCCCCCAAAGATCTATCCTTGGCCCCCTCCTATTTCCAATCTGCCTGTTGCCCTTGGCGATATCATCCGAAAAGACACGTCAATTTCCACATGTACGCTGAAAACCCCCAGCTTTACCTCACCATCACCTCTTTCGACCCCACCACAGTCTCTAAATTGTCAAATTGCTTGTTGGACATCCAGTACTGGATGAGCAGAAATTCCTCTATTTAAAGCCATTGCCTTTTGTCCCCAACACAAGCTCTGCTCCCTTGCCACCAATTCCAAATCTCCCCCCGGCAACTGTCTCTGGCTAAACCAGACTGTTCGCAACCTCAGTGCCAAATCTGACCGAGATGAGTTTGCAACCATATATCTGCGCCGTTACGAAGACCACTTATTTCCATCTCCATAACATCGCCTGTCTCTGTTCCTGCCTCAGCTCTGCTGCTGCTGAAACCCTCATCCATGCTATGGATATTCTAACATATTTTTGGCCAGCCTCCCACATTCTGCCCTCCATTAACTTGAGGTCATCCAAAGCTCTGCTGCCTGTGTCCTAACTCACACCAAAAGCCCTTCACCTATTACCCTTGCACTCTCTGACCTACACTAGCTCCCAGTTAAGTAATGCCTTGATTCTAAAATTCTCATTCTTGTTTACAAATCCGTCCATGGCCTCACTCCTCCCTATCTCAGTAATCTCCTCCAGCCCCACAAACCTCCGAGATATCTGCACTCTTCTGATGCTAGCCGCTTGAGCATTGCTGATTTTAATCACTCCACCATTGGTGGCTTCACCTTCAGTGTTGCTTAGGCTTTGGAATTCCCTCCCTAAACCTCTCCGCCTCTCTACATCGCTTTCCTCCCTTGTGACAATCCTTAAAACCTACCACTTTGACCAAACTTTTGATCATCTGCCCTAATATCACCTTATGTGGTGCGGTGTCATATTTGTTTTATAATGCTCCTGTAAGGCACCTTAGGACATTTTATTCTGTTAGAGATGCAAGCCGACTGAAAAAATAGCAGAAGGTTATTCCACTGAAAACATATTATTGGCAACTACACACTTGTCAGTCAAACCCGATTCATGCTGGTGAAGGCTTAGATAACTATGAAAAGCTTTGACTGGTTACACTTACCCCCAGTTGTAATATAGGTTAACAGCTAGATTTCAAGTTACCGCCTCATCTCATATAGTTAACAGGAACAAGGACCCAGATTTTCATAAGACCAGAAGTGTATTCTCAGCATAGGTGATATGGAAGTGCACGATAAACTTTAGGAAAATTGGTTGGGATCTGGATATGTTGCTCCCAGCCCAACCTGCGAATTTCCAAAGGGGCTTGTTTGAGGCTGCTTCTGTCCACCGAACATATGGCCCGTGATATCAAAGGGGCCCGGGGTGTGAATACCCAAGCCTGGAATTTCCTTGGCTTCAACCTAACGCTCCCTAACGCCCTGTAACTTGGATGTCAGGATGAACCAATATTAAGGTCCTTTAAACAGTGGAAGGGGGGCCATGCTTGGTTCCCGGCCTGGATATCCAATCAAAATCCCAGCAGTATGATTAATATTGAATCTCCCCGCAACCCCTTATAAAAGGAGCCAATCGGACAAACTAAGAAGAGACATTTTTCCAGCTAGGCTACAGAGTGCTAGCACTGCATTTCTTGACCCAACCCATCTCTGGCAGGTGTCAAAGAAGAGCTCACCGAGTGATACCATTTAACATAGGTGACCCTGAATACTCTGGTGGGGCCAGGAGTGGAGGTCATCAGCACTCACTTCACTGTCAGAGTAAGATTGAAAACTTCTGTCCCTCACCCTCCCCAATCTTCACTTCTGGGTTTTCCTCACTGCAGAACCAACTGACTGGTTTCCAATGGATATCAGTTTTGAACAGCGAGGCAAACTTGAATGTGAAGACTTGAACAAGCTGAGCTCTGTTTCATGTGGATATTGAAATAAGTTTTCTCTCAGACAAATCAGATATTAATTATGCCCTAGCCCGAAGATCTAATTATACAATGGAATCAAACTAACCAGAAACATTTCAACATTTGTAATCAGAATGCAGAGTGCACGTAACATCATTGTGTTACAAATGCATATGGTGCTGTGAATTTTGTGTGTTTGTTAATTCCAAACTGAAAGGAAGGGTTCGAAAGGTTTGTACCTCAGCAGACAGAAGCTAACCTGGTTAACCTGGCAGACTTTCAGCTCAGCCTTTAGAGTTGATGGTTCCTCGAATTTAGGCTGCCTGACAACTCTTTAATGTGATCAACATGTTCCTTTAACCACCTGCAACTATAAGGTTTCTCTAATATCTCAGTTTCTCAATGCACTATCCAGTGTGATTTGGCTTATAGGTACTGGGAAGGTCTCGGGTTTGATACTTGGTATGTACAGAAATAGCTGATCTTAGGCCAGGCAGCAGTAAAATGCACTGGCCCTAGGGAGGGGAAGGAAAAGTTTAGTCAGGGTCGCAATGACTAATCGCTATCTGGTGACATCTGAGGCAAAACACATTGCGGATGTTGGAATGAGGATCAGATTGAACTCAAACATGAGGGACAGTAGTGTGAAGACTCGTGGGTCGATTTGCAGTCCTCCTTGAGTGGCCAGAAAAGGCCAAGGTAAGCTTGAGAAAATATCTTTTGTATGAAATCCTGGTGGTCCATGAGAAGCAGATGTACTCATTTAGAAGTTGCCTCCAATTCTCGCGTTTTCCTCTGTGAGAATAGATTTAACTGCCGGCAGCCTCGCTTAGTTCAATGACGTGAAATGTGGGGATAGATTTTAACTTTCATGAGTGGACAGATCTGCCATTCGTGGACCAACTGACCATTATATACATTGAAGTCAATAGAACAGAAAATCTGGCGGGTGTATACTGGCCAGTCAATTCGCTCGACTGCCAATTTCGTTCCTCTGCTACGAAAGTAAGGGGGAATTTTATGCTCTCCTCCGTGGTGGGTTTGGAAACGAGGGGGAGCATGTAATCAGGGTGGGATGGTGGTGGGTAGGGAAACTGCCACCTTCCCACCTCCGCTGAAATTAAGTCCAGGGTGGGAAAGCCTGTAAATGGCCTTTTCGCCCTGCTGCCAATTGAGGGCCTTAAGTGGGCAATAATGCCCAATTAAGAGCCTCATCCCGCTGCAATTAGCCAAGCGGCAGGCGGGCCTGTCACCGCATGGGGAGCACGATAAGACAAACCGTGCAGGTTGCTTGCCGTCAACATTGGGGGGGGGGAGGGGATCCCTCGTTAAAAGGAACTTAGTGCCTGAACAAAGGACCCGGCATTGGGAAGGGGGTACCCGCTGAGATCCCCCTTGCCCACCCCCACTACACACTCCTCCCCTGTGACCTCCAACCCACGAGAACCCTCCCGCTCTGACCTACCTGTGAACTGGGGCCAGCGCGGCTCCTGGGTCTCAGGTAGGTGCTCCACCAGCTGCAGCCACCGCTTCCGCAGTGGCGCTGCTCAGTTAAAGAGCTGCTGGCCTCGGATAGGTTGACAGCTCTCAGAGGGCAGGACTTCATCGCCGAGGTCCTTGATCCTGTGGATGGCCCGCTGCTGTCCAGTTAAGTGCCTAATTGACACTTGATTTGGCAGGCTTCCCACAGAAGGGGTGACGCAGGATTCTTTGTGGAGCTTTTGCCAGAGGTCGAGACCCCCATTGCCCAGATAAAATCCCAGCTTAATGATCTAGTCACATCTGTTACAACTATTTTTGAATTCTCTCCAGTGGCTCCACAACTTTGTAGCAATGGTAACCAGAACTGGTGATAACATTCCATGTGTGCCCTCTCTAATATTTATTTCATATTCTATTAAGCTATTTATACACCCAACATTTTATTTACCTTCACAACTGTTTTACACTGACAGTAACTTCAATGTTTAGTCAATAATTATGCTCTATAGTTCTACCGTGTCACTTCAGCTTCCCTTGTTTTGTAATGTTTATTGTTTTTGGTACCAATATATATTGCTATACATTTCTCATTATTAAAGTCCATGTGGTTCATCTGCTCCGTTGATAAGCCCCTATACACTTTTGTCCCACACAATTTTATACCTGTGATTTTAGACATTCGACCTTTGATATGCTCATCAAAATAGTCTATAAATGTCATGAACAGAGCTGTAAGTACTGATCTTTGTGTTATACAGCTGGTCACAGATGTCCAATTGAAACTGCCTTCAGCTACCTAGGCCCTAAGCCCTGGAATTCCCCTCCCTCTCTGCCTCTGTCTCTTTTTCCTCCTTTAAAACACTCCTTAAAACCTACCTCTTTGACTAAGTTTTTAGGCAGCTGTCTTCATATCTCCTTATGTGGCTCAGTGTCAAATTTTGATTGATAACACTCTTGTAATGTGCCTTGGGAAGTTTAATTTGTTAAAGGCACCATATAAATCCAATTTGTTGTTGTTATTGCTTCAGTCATTGGCCTAGGCTTTTTTATTACCTAGTTAATGTATTTGCTGTTTCCTCCTTTGTCCTAACAAATTGTCCTTTAGCCACAGGTCTCAGATCTCTTGTGAGACATTTTATGAACATCTTCTGAAAGTCATGAAACACATAACCACATAAGCACTGGCCGTCAATTATATATCAACATTTTTGGCATAAACATGTCAGGCATGGCCTACCTTTTCTAAATCTGTGTTGACCTAGAATTATTGCAGTTGCTTTTGTTAAATGCTTGAACACTGCTTGAATCACTTGCTTTGCAATAAAGTCCAGTGCTACTTTTTCCTGGTCTGCATGTCAAGTTATATATAGGTCCAGAAAGCCAAAATCATGCTTTTGAATAACACTAATTACCTTGTGGTCGTATATTTAATGAGTAATGAAAAACTTCAGCTACAGTCCCTCCCACTACCTCTGCTGTCATTTCCTTAAATATCTGTGGAGGCGTTCTGGCTGATCCTGCTGCCTTATCATATTCACTTACTCCAGTTAATGATTTTATTACTGATCACCAAATTCTCCAAGTCAGTAAGATTGGTACTGATTTTTATTAACTTTCAAATGTTTTAAGTGGCGTCATGATATTGGATAACTGGCCCCATGGTTTCTTGTGAACAAACAACTAGTAGTTATAGAGTCATAGAGTGATACAGCACTGAAACAGGCCCTTTGGCCCACCGAGTCTGTGCCGACCATCAACCACCCATTTATACTAATCCTACATCAATCCCATATTCCCTAACACATCCCCACCTTCCCACAATTCTCCTACCACCTATCTACACTAGGGGCAATTTACAATGGCCAGTCTACCTATCAACCTGCAAGTCTTTGGCTGTGGGAGGAAACCGGAGCACCCAGCAGAAACCCACGTGATCACAGGGAGAACTTGCAAACATCTCACAGGCAGTACCCAGAACCGAACCCGGGTCACTGGAGCTGTGAGGCTGCAATGATAAGCACTGTGCCGCCCAGTTATGTTAGGAGTC
The DNA here is from genome assembly GCF_036365525.1 of Heterodontus francisci. NCBI lineage: Eukaryota > Metazoa > Chordata > Chondrichthyes > Heterodontiformes > Heterodontidae > Heterodontus > Heterodontus francisci. The sequence continues at coordinate 41,106,897 of NC_090379.1, forward strand.
AGTGTCACCTCAAGGTGTCAGTAAGTCTTTCTCCTGAACACTGATTTGCATCTTTATAACTTGAATAACTTTATCACATTTTTACCAGGTATTGGGGGATTTTCATTCATTAGATTCTTGTTTCCTTTCGAAACCAAGCATGAAACCTAGAATTCTCAAGAAAGTTCATTGAGCTAAAACATTGGGCCTGAATTTTACCAACGCCTTCCCGTCGCCACAGAATATTCCCAGAAGTGGGAACGCCAGCACCTGCCAACTGGGTGACCAATAAATTCAATTAAGTGCCCAATTAATGCCAATTAACAGCCACATTATGCCCCTGCTGGCATTTTACCGACATTGGGATGAAGCCCCGCCACATGGTGGGACCATCAGGTATAATGGGGCAGCCTCCCAGTGGCTCCCTGGGGGGGGTGGGGGGGGGCGGGGGGGAACATTCCTTTCTGGCCACTCCATGGCCCACAGAGTGCCACTGCCACTGGAGGGTTCACACCTACAATTGCAGGGGCCTGCCTGCCTGGCAAAAACTCCTCACCCACCCTTTGCAAATGCCTCAACATGGAGGCATCCTCTCCTTCTCCCTGCAGCATCAGCGCAGCCACCTCTATCAGTAGCGCTGCCGAGGCTGCTGAGTAGCTGGTCCTCTGATGGGATACCAATCCTAGTGACAGCCTCTTAATTGGCCGCCACCAGTAAAATCACCCTCACGGTCCCATCGTCCACCCACACAGGCTCAGACCCCACTTTCGGTCCCGGCGCTAGGTTTCACCAAACCTAAGATGTCGGGCTCGGTGGGAGGGCGGTGGGGTGGGGTGCATGGAATGTGGTGCCGGAAGCGTTCCACCACAGATGCCAACACTCGGAGGGCCCGGGCGGATCCTCCCAGCGACGGCGAGGCTCTGTGGTGGTAGCCCGTCACTGGGCAACGGGACCTGGATTTAAATATTTAAATTAATTACATACAAAATTTAAATCAACTTACCTTCAATCTTCCATGCCTGCCGCGATCTTTGGCATGGCAGCCGGCACTCCCGTGCCTTCAATTCCCCATGCGGGGAAAAACGGCATCACACTGGTGGGGAGGGGGGAGGAGTGAAGATTTTCAGTGTGGAGGTGGGGGGGGGGGTGGTGGTTGCAGGGAATGGGGTCAAATAAACATAATGGGTGTAGGGGACGGTGGGAAGGGGTGAACTTTAAACATTGAGCAGTCTCGAAAGGGGAAGGATGGTCAAATATAATTTTGGGGCGGAACGGCAAACAGTTAATGTAATTGTTACTGGGGTGGGGGGGTGGGAAAGGAGGCATAAGAAGTTTATTTGATAAATTTTGGGGGGATACTGCTTTAAAAATTTAAATTGACCGGCAGGGCTGACTGCCCTTTAAAAATGGTGCCAGCGCTTGCGCACAGGCAGCTGGCGCCATTGCCAGGGACAGACAGCCCGCCCTCTCCATGTGATTTGGAGGGATGGAGGTGGGGAGGTGCAGGCCGCCCCGGCTATTTAAATGAGCCACTGCGCAGGAGATTGGGCGGCTCTTTGGCGTGCAGCCCGCCATTTTTTGAGCTCACCGCCGTGCTCTTAAAATTCAGCCCATTATGTTACATACCTTCTCGTCCTCCCTGTATTTGAATTAGCCATACCATCTGGTATTTTCCAGTACTTATAGGCTCCAGAATGAGGACACAGTAGGAATAACTGTCTATAACTTGACATTCCAACAGTGAAAATTGCTTCTTATTGTAGAAAATTTAACCTTCAAGGCATAGAATGGAGACATATTTTGACCTGATGGCAACTCTGCCTTTGTGTTGCTCGCAAGACATTCCTGCAGTTTTTTGGATGCATCCAAAGAACAAACAAAGAACAAGAACAAAGAACAGTACAGCACAGGAACAGGCCATTCGGCCCTCCAACACCTTCTGCACTTCCGGGGCCCATATCCCTCTATTCCCTTCCTATTCATGTATTTGTCAAGATGTCTCTTAAACGTCGCTATCGTATCTGCTTCCACCACCTCCCCCGGCAGCAAGTTCCAGGCACTCACCACCCTCTGTGTAAAAAACTTGCCTCGCACATCCCCTCTGAACTTTGCCCCTCGCACCTTAAACCTATGTCCCCTAGTAACTGACTCTTCCATCCTGGGAAAAAGCTTCTGACTATCCACTCTGTCCATGCCACTCATAACTTTGTAAACCTCTATCATGTCGCCCCTCCACCTCCGTCGTTCCAGTGAAAACAATCCGAGTTTTTCCAACCTCTCCTCATAGCTAATGCCCTCCAGACCAGGCAACATCCTCTGTACCCTCTCCAAAGCCTCCACGTCCTTCTGGTAGTGTGGCGACCAGAATTGCACACAATATTCTAAGTGTGGCCTAACTAAGGTTCTGTACAGCTGCAACATGACTTGCCAATTTTTATACTCTATGCCCCAACCGATGAAGGCAAGCATGCCGTATGCCTTCTTGACTACCTTATCCACATGCGTTGCCACTTTCAGTGACCTGTGGACCTGTACGCCCAGATCTCTCTGCCTGTCAATACTCCTAAGGGTTCTGCCATTTACCTCCCACCTGCATTAGACCTTCCAAAATGCATTACCTCACATTTGTCCGGATTAAACTCCATCTGCCATTTCTCCGCCCAAGTCTCCAACCGATCTATATCCTGCTGTATCCTCAATCCTCGTCATTATCCGCAACTCCACCAACCTTTGTGTCGTCCGCAAACTTACTAATCAGACCAGCTACATTTTCCTCCAAATCATTTATATATACTACAAACAGCAAAGGTCCCAGCACTGATCCCTGCGGAACACCACTATTCACATCCCTCCATTCAGAAAAACACCCATCCACTGATACCCTCTGTCTTCTATGACCGAGCCAGTTCTGAATCCATCTTGCCAGATCACCTCTGATCCCGTGTGACTTCACCTTTTGCACCAGTCTGCCATGCGGGACCTTGTCAAAGGCTGTACTGAAGTCCATATAGATAACATCCACTGCCCTTCCTTCATCAATCATCTTCATTTCCTCAAAAAACTCAATCAAATTAGTAAGACACGACCTCCCCTTCACAAAACCATGCTGTCTCTCGCTCATAAGCTCGTTTGTTTCCAAATGGGAGTAAATCCTGTCCCGAATAATCCTCTCTAATAGTTTCCCTACCACTGACGTAAGGCTCACCGGTCTATAATTTCCTGGATTATCCTTGCCACCCTTCTTAAACAAAGGCACAACATTGGCTCTTCTCCAGTCCTCTGGGACCTCACCTGTAGCCAATGAGGATGCAAAGATTTCTGTCAAGGCCCCAGCAATTTCCTCCCTTGCCTCCCTCAGTATTCTAGGTAGATCCTATCAGGCCCTGGGGACTTATCTACCTTAATGCTTTGCAAGACACCCAACACCACCTCCTTTTTGATAATGAGATGACTGAGACTATCTGCACTCCCTTCCCTAGGCTCATCATCCACCATGTCCTTCTCCATGGTGGACTCTTTAATTGAACCTGATCGACAAGAAATACCCAAATAAGCCAAACTTTGTAATATTATGCATCATAAATAAAAACAAAAAATGGCAGAAATACTCAGCAGGTCAGGCAGAATCTGTGGAGAGATGAAAGGTCATCAACCTGAAATGTTATCTTTTTCTTTCTCTCACTCCACAGATGCTGCCTGACCCGCTGAGTATTGCCAGCATTTTATGTTTTTATTTCAGATTTCCAACATCCGCAGTATTTTGCTTTTGTAATATTGTGGCTCATTTATATGTGAATTAAAACAAAAAAGACCAATTCAAAGAATGCCTACAATTCTTCCAGATCATTTTTATTTGGGAAATAATTTTAGATATACAACAGAATTTTAGTGAACCATCATATGAGCTCCCATTATCTTTGTACTCTATGGCCTGCAATCATTTTCATGGATATCGAGAGACTGGCAAAAGTCTAAGTTGCCAGATTTTGGTTTGCTACAGAGTATAATCCTTCTGTTGAAGTTATTAAGGAGCTAATTATGTTTCATCACATGGCGTCCTCCCTGTACAAGAATTAGCCAAACACACCCTCCTGACAGATAACAGGGGTTGGCAAATAATTGAAAATTCTCAATTTACTGCTGCTTCTTCCCACCTCAGTCCTCCCAGTACCCCTCACCTTCTTGCTCTTATCAGCCAGATTAGCCAATGCTGCAACACATCATCAGTGCGTCATCGTATGAAAACTGAGAATACCCAAGCACTTTGATATACACTGTCAATGTCAACAATACCAGTCACTGCCCTTGACATGCACCATGTACCGCTTAAGGGTAAAAGTACAACAATATTCCATTCAGCAGTAGAACCAGCCTTTGTATTAAGGATCTGGAAAATAAATTGAGGTGCTTGTGTCTGATTTGAGCTTTGCGTAACCAGGAGGGAACTAAGGTAACACCAATCGTCCCATTGTCTATATGGTTGTAATGTTGCTGTAATCACCAATTTTGAACTAATTGCACCACAAAGTCTAACTACAGAATATTGTAGAACTCTTAATGCCAGTAAACCCAATGGGCAACCACTTCAATCATGATTATTTTGAGATTGTTTGGTACAATCTGAATACAGGGCACATTATGGGCTAGATTTTGTGTGGCCCCATCAGCCAAGATTGGAGAGAGGGGGCATGGAGTATCACGTTGGGTGGCGGGGAGGTTGGCAGGGCAGAGGGCCTGTTGCCAAGCGATCTTCCCAGGGGTGGGATAGGCCCACGATGGGATTCTTGCCCAGAGGCCAATTGAGGCCCTTAAGTGGCCTATTAACAGCCAATAAAGGGCCTCCCCACCACAGCTGTGAACGTATCAGCAGTGGGGAGGGGGGCTCCGCCATGCAGGGAGGTCACCTTGTAACACGAGGCGCCCTCCCTGTGGCCTTGGTGGGGGGGGGCCTCCTCTGTGGGAAATTTGTGGCCCCCTGAACTGCAAGACCACCCCTCAGACCCCCTCACCGGGGCCTTCCGGACTGGCCCTGGCGACCCCGCCTCACCTACCACTTGTCCAGGTTTCCAGCGCTGGGCCTGGGTCTGATGCTCCTGCAGTACCGGCAGTGGCCATCACTCCCAGTGGCTCTGCCAACACTGCTGAGCCGCCGGCCCTCTGATCGTCTTTAAAGGAACGAGGATCCCGGCTCCTGAAACTTTGATTTAAAAAGACTGGAGGACTACTTCGAGGGGCCACGAAAAGGCAGAGGCGGGTTTGCCCCGCTTTTTCGGCCCAGTGCCGGGAGCCACGCCTCCAGCCCTATGTTTGGGTTGTCAAGTCAGAGAGAAGATTTCTGTACTCCTCAACTCACCTGCTCCTTCGTGTTGAGTCCACAACCATGCAGATTGTTTGCTATTATAATAAAACAAACTTCTGCCTTTGAACCTCAACCCTTAACGGTTTACTAGAGTGTAATTAGCCAAAGGCCATATCTCTTTCATAACATACAGCATAGAATATGTGTAACTTAAAACAAGAACAAAAATAAAACAGACATTTGAGCAAAAATGGGTGAATGTTGATGAACGACTTTGACTTTATTTGATGAAATAGTAAGCTAATAGATTGAGATCCATTGTGCAGTGCACTGCTAACATTGAAAGCAGTGATCAGGTGATCCCAAGCAATTACACTGAGTCATGATTACAACACAGTGGAAATGCAGAATGAAGGAGGATGTAGGCTGGTGCATTTGGAATTTAAAAGGGAAGAGAATGCGATGAGAGGGAGAGAGAGCACGGAGGCTATAAGAGACAGAGAGGCATGAAATTGCTGAAAAGAAGAGTTTGTCATGAAACAGTTCAACAAAGCAGCTTTAGCCAGAGAAGTGATGTGAAACTTCTATTTAAGGCCAGATGAGGTATGAAGGATAGAGAATGGAGGATAGATGTTGATAAGAGTGTGGAACCCATCAACAGCAAGATGTGGTGGCTACTGATTAGATTTTCAAGGCAGATGAAGAAATTGTGATTTGAAAAATTGAAAGTTTTTTTTAAATGGGATAACTTTTAAGTTACAATTCAGGATGTTCATACCTATTCAGGTTCAACAGCACCTTTGACATGTGTTCAATGTTATGCTTTCCTGACGATGGAGCAGGAAAAATTGGATAAGATGCAAAAATGAGAGTGGAAATCGCGATGCATAATTAACCTATTCCCACTTGTTGCGATGTGCTAATTTAAATGATAGCAGCATGCAGCCTAGCACTAAGTGCACTGCTGAGTGCCTGCACACCTCAGCAGGGTGCCCAAGTTCATACGAGGTTAGCACTACTTAAAGCTAGCCTGCTTCTCTTAAAGGGGATAAGGCAGTGAGAGCTGATAGCTTCTGCTGTCAATGCAAGCAGTCTCACCCTGAGGATCTGAATGTAGTTTAGGAAGAAGTTTAATAACCTCACATGAGTGGTCAAGGTAAGTGACCTTATCTTCAAATGCCATACCCTTACAAATGAACTAGCCTCACACATTGCTCCACTCACCACACCTGGCTTCACTTACCTACCAACAGTCTCTATCAAACACAATTCATGCCTAACATTCATAACCTCACCTCACCCTCACACCGAACATCTGCAAGCTTCACATACCCATCTCTCAACATCCAAACAATGCCAGTTATTCAACTATGACAGGCACATCACACAAGCACATTGCACCACACTCACTGAGCCATTTCCCTCTCTCTTGCCCCAGGGAAATGGCAGGGTCTCAATTGAGCATGAACCTGCTGTGCTGTCTCAGGAGGACAGCATTTGTCCTCCCAAACTCCCACTCCACTAGGTCAGCCCAGACTGCTATCATCCATAGTGAGGTGGTTCAGTCTAGAGCTGCTTGAGGTCATCCTGCAAGACCATCTGCAGTCTTGCTCACTGAAAGTCAGCAGCCTTCCACCAGCCAGGCTGCAGCCACTGGGGGAGCATTGTGCAGGAACACTGGGCCAGGCAAAGGCACCTGCAAGGTGCACTAAGGGAATGTATAAGGTTGATTAGGTGAGTTTTGTATGAAATAATGGATGGTTTGATAAAGTTGGTTTTGAATGGTTGTTTTGTGGTGGCTTTTATTTCAGCATTGTGGCAGAGTGAAGGTAAGGTGTGAGACTGTTGAACAATGGGGATTTGGGGTTGTGGTTAGTGGAACCATAGTTAGATGAGGCAATCATGGACAGCCCGGATGGAAAGGGAACGCGTTGGTTGCCTCCTCCCTTCCTGCAGCTCCTTCGCTTCTCCTCCTTATCCTGAGCTGCTCACCTTACCCCTGATGGTAAGAACTGTGCTCTCATGCTGGCTAGGCTGTGAAGGATACAGAAGACCACCAGGAATTGGGCCACACACTCTGGCAAGTACTGCAGGGTTCCTCTAGAGTGATCCAGGCAGCAGAATAGTTGCTTCAGCACCTCAATGGTCTACTCTATAGTGTTTTCTAGGGCAGCATGGCACTCATTATATGCATGCTCCCCATGTGCAGTTGGGTTGCGCCCCAAAGTGATGAGCCAGGTTGAAAGCTCTTGTGGCCCAGCAGCCATCCTCTGGTTTAACAAGGTGACTGAAATGCTAAGGGAAATGTCGACTGATGCAGAATAAAGGCATCATGACAGCTGTGAGAATGCCAGGCATTCACCTGCATGAGCCGAGCATGATCCCTCACCAACTGTACATTGAAGGAATAGTAACCTTTGTACTTGCAGTACATCTCAGCATTTAGATGCAGTGCCTGCAAAACCACTTGTGTGCAGTTGATGGCATCCTGCACTATGGGAAAGCCCACTGTCCTGGCAAAGCAGCGTGCATGCTCTTCCTGCTCTCTGTGTTTAGAAAGAACACAATGTACTCCCCTTTCCTGTCATAAAGAGCATCAGTTACCTCTCTTCTGCAACAGTGGATATTGAACAGGGAGATGGTAGAGATATTCCCTGCTCCAACCTGGAAGAATCCCAATGTGAAGAAATTCATGGCCATGGTCACCTTCACAGTACTAGCAGCACCATCCTTGCCCTGCTCAGAGGCTGCAGGTCTGCCTGCAAGATGTGGAAGATTTCCATGAGTACCTGCTTCGTAAAATGGGGATGACACACACACTGTTCTTGGCTTAGGTTGTGGGAAGAGAAATGCTCCCAAAAGACCCTGGATGGATAAGGCCTCCTGCTCCTCCTCCCTCCGTGAGTAGCTTGTCCTCTTCATTGCTGCCTCTGCTCCATCTCCCTCTCATACTGCAGGCTCAGGGGAATGACAACTACAGCACCCATGACTGGAGCAAGTGGTCTGACCAGAAACCTCAAAGTCAGAACAAAGGCCTTCACCTTTTGCAGCAAGTCCCTTCACCAACTTTTAACCAACTCTGAAAATCTCCAAATACTTCTACAAACTTAAACAGAACCAGGAGAAATTAATCAGCAACTAACCTGCAAGTTGTTGATCCCTTTAAATAGTGCTGGTAGAAGGTACTTCCTGCTGCTGAATGCATGTTCAGCTGTGTGTGTTTAAGGGAGGGCATTAGCTGTACTGGCAAGGTCGAAAGTGGCAGTAATGGTGTTAAATCAGCGTTACACACTGATGGATGTCACAATCTGCCTACTCTGCATACTTGTGGCACATGCCTCTAACCTACCCAAAATGGCAGGCTGTGCCGGAAATGTGCGTGTGTGGAGCAGATGCCATTTTAAAATGGTAACCATAACACCAAAACTACGGGTGATACGGAGTCAAATTTTGCTGGCAGTATTTCTTCACCACATCTAAAATGTTTTATAGAACTTTGCTTAAGGCTTCTACATCATGGAGACATCACAGTGATGTTGTGTTTCCATGAACAATATTTTAACTTTCTGCAATTGGTTTATTGTGGATAAAGAAAAAAAAATATAGGGGTGGACAGGTTAGATATGAGAAAGAGAGAGAATTAACACAACAGTACAAAAATCAAAAAAATTACAAATGTTGGCACTACTCATCACTGATAATGTTTCTGTATCTATTCATTTAGGGATGATCAGTTATGTACAATTTGTACTGGTAGCCGCTAGAATGCTCTGGATCAGAATTTAAGTGAAGGTGATGTTATTCCAGCCAACATTAGGAGCATCCAGGTCTTGGAACATGATGTACATCCTGTCTGGAGAAATGTGAAGGTGCTTGTTGACTAGTTGACAACTGCACTGCACAATGTGTCACACAGACTTAAAAGGTCAACAATTCAATCCCTGATTCTTGCAGAATTAGTGGAGCTCAGTTAGGGCCGCAGAGACATTACATTTGGCCTCAGTACCCGATGCCTAGCCAGATTGCTGCTCCTATCCTGAATCCAATAAGTGCTGCTGGAAAAGTGCGCGTGTGTAGAGGCTGGGTCAGGATCAGCTGCGATAGGTGCCAACCATTACACTTACACTTGAAGAACAGCCACTTTGCCAAAGTTTTGGGAAGGCAGCTGGTGCCACAACTAAACATCAGCCAATGCCTTCAAGACAAGAGGGGTGGCAAACTGGAGGCGAAAAATATGGAGGCTAGTGGTTCCTGCCAAGTGCTGTGCCCCAATTCCTGCTGGCATTAACCACCAGATCCAGGAATTTTGAGCCTTTTTTCCCTAATAATACATACTTTTAATATGCTCTAATCTGCAAAAAGCTGTATTATGTATGGAAATGTATCCATAAGCATTACTACACCTGTCAATCAGGAAACAAAACCAAATACTTTTAAATTCATAATGACCTATCTGGGCAGTTCCTAATTTGAGCTTGCTTTTATTATAGAAAACATTAAACATACAATATCACGATTACGTATGCAAGCCATTTGTAAATTATTACACATCTGGTTATATGTCATCCATGTGCATTCGCAGACACATCATTTACAACAAGCAATTTTCTTCAAATGCATTCTCTGATATTCATTAGTTCTGAAAGCTCGCATAGGAATAAAGTGTGGGTAATGGGCATAATGGAAGTACAATCTTTTCTTATTAAACATTCTACATGATCTCTTGCTGTGTTTGATGACCAGAGTGGTTTTAAATAGCAGTTCACTAGACTGGATTAGGTCAGATCTGGTACAGACAGACTTAATGCCTGAAATTAAAGGTCTGACAAGTGGAGATTTAAACTCCTTCAATCAGTACATTCTCTTTCCCATTATGGCATAAATATTAATTCATCTGCATAACTGCGATTTCCACTTCTCGTATCTTATTTGCTACACTCATGTTTTTGATAAATGGCTATAAAAAATTATACTTTTCTTCTGATGCCTCAAACATACTTATGCTACCAGATTTGACGAGATTTGCAGCACAATACTGAATCAACAGATATTTCTCTAGATAATAGAAAGTTTCCCTTTCAGAAACACTGTTTTGGACTTGGAGCATATGAAAGAATGTTAAGTAAGGTTGGCTTATGGCACAGAATGTTCAGAACATCATCTGCCAGTTTTAAAGTTAGTGCAAAGAACATGGAACATGAGTCCACTGTACGCTACAAACAATATTAGAGAAGTAAACAGTGTGACGCATTAATTATCTTCAGCGGTATGTGTGCTGATAAGGGTTTCCTTTCCTTGATTATATATTATAAATGGGAGAAAGTTGTTTGTGGTTTCCATAAAACACAGTTTGACAGCAATACTCTCACAGTTGCTTTTCTCGGACAGATTGAGATGCAAGGTCATTCTGTTCCGACAGGCCCCCAATTGCGCCCACTCCCACCACCCGCCCTGAGCAACCCCCCCACCTCCACCCCCCCCCCGACAGTCCCCAATCTACTCCCACCCACTAAACTCCCAAACGACCACATTCCCTCAATCGACCTCCCCTCCCACCCTTGACCACCGCCCCCCCCCCACTTTACGATCGACCTCATTACCACCACCTTCAATATAGCTTCCCTCTGTTGCCCCAACACAGGCTTATCTGGTCCTGTGGCCTCCACTGACCAACTCCCTGCTCATCTGGAAGCCAGCCTGTCAATCAGTTTTGGCCTCCGGACAGGGACTTATCGGTCATGGCACGCGCATGCTGTGGAGTTAAAGCCCCACAGTGTGCAAGAGAGTCCTAATTTCTAGGTTCCCCACGACTTTCTGACCCACCCGTTCCTGACGGGATAGCTAAGTAAAAAATCAGCCCAATGTATTTGCAGCAGTGATTCAGTGCAGAAAGAAGTCAGTCAGGTGGGGTACAGGCCATTGGAGCAAGCAGTTGAGCACTGGGATGGGGGTGCAAAGCATTGGGCCTTGGACTGGAAACACTTTAGTAGCCTGGATTGGTCAGAGCTGTGCAGTGAGGTGGGAAGGGAAATGGAATGCAAGGGAAGAAGAAAGGTCATCGAATAAGAGTTAGGAAAGAATTACTGGAGCTGACCAAAGGTCTGTACAAAAAGGCCAGATTGAAAGTGAGAATAAATGTTATGAAGAGTTCAGGAAAAGAAATCCAGAATCTAGGAGTGCAATGACTGAAAGTTCTATTGCAGATTACAGAATGCGGGGGTGAGGAGATACAGTAAGCCACAGTTGGCAGAGTGGAATGTCCCCAACTCCAGCATTGTCAAAAAGAAATCAAAATGGAGAAGAGTAGCTTTAGGGTAGCACAAAGAAGTACCTGTCATATTAAACATAAAATACAAATGGTAGAATGAAACGAGCAATTATGCTAGTATTTGCATCTAATTATATTTGGGTAGAGCTCGTGAAAATTTCTGTGACTTTGAAGCTTTTTTCCTCTATTGTGCTGCTGGCAGCTGCCCATAGAGATAGTACTTTGCTATTTGAAATGTTGTTTACGGATGTTTATTGTTTATATGCAAATTTGCATTAAACACACAATTTATTTTTCAGTTGTCTGGATCTGCTGAACTAATGACACAGTATTCCATTTTTGTTAACCGTTCTCTGAACCAGTGAAGGGTGATACAAATGGTTCATAACTGACTTTTTTTTTGTATAATCAAGTTTCATTACAGTGCATTAATTTTGATGTTTTCTTATAACTTGTGTTACTACGTCAACCAAAAAATGTTATATTTTCTGTCAAAATAACAGTGAGACTAATGGAACTTGCCAGCCAGGATTTTAAGGGCCCCCTGAGGCGGGGAGGGGGCATGGAGTATTGCGACAGGTGGCCAGTGGGGGGGGAACGAACGGCGGAACAGAAGGCCTGTTGCCTTCCCAACACCCAGCCATCTTCCCGGGAGTGGGTTAGGTCGACGACAGTCTTCCCGCCCAGAGGCCAATTGAGACCCTTAAGAGGCCTATTAACGGCCAATTAAGAGCCTCTTCCCGCTGCTGCTAGGAGTGTGGAGGTTGCCTCTGCCGCATGGGAGGATGCCTTGGAAAATGAGGTGCCCTCCCCACGAGCTTACAAACATAGGGACATACGAATTAGGAACAGGAGTAGGCCTCTCGGCACCTCAAGTCTGCTCCGCCATTCAATAAGTTCATGGCTGAAATGATTTCTCCACATTTCCGCCTACCCCGATAACTTTTCACCCCCTTGCTGATCAAGAATCTATCTACCTCTGCCTTAAAAAGATTCAAAGACTCTGCTTCCACTGCCTTTTGAAGAATTCCAAAGACTCACGACCCTCAGAGAAAAAATTCTCCTTATCTCTGTCTTAAATGGGCGACCCCTTATTTTTAAACAGTGACCCCTCGTTCTACATTCTCCCACAAGGGGAAATATCCTTTCCACATCCACCCTGTCAAGACCCCTCAGGATCTTATGTTTCAATCAAGTCGCCTCTTACTCTTCTAAACTCCAGTGGATACAAGCCTAGCCTGTCCAATCTTTCCTCGTAAGACAGCCCGCCCATTTCAGGTATTAGTATAGTAAACCTTCTCTGTACTACCTCCAATGCATTTACATCCTTCCTTAAATAAGGAGACCAGTACTGTGCACAGTACTCCAAATGTGGTCTCATCAATGCCCTGTTGTAGCTGAAGCATAACCTCCCTACCTTTCAGGGGTCCCTCCTTCAAAGGCAATTTGTGGCCCACGGAGGACCCCCTCTGGGAACTTTTTTATCCCCCAGGATCCCCTCCCCCGGACTGATCGACCACCTCCCCAACACCCACACCGGGGCCTTCCGGACTGGTCCTGGCAACTCTGCCTCACCTACCTCTGTTCCAGGGTTCCAGCACTGGGCCTGGGTCAGAGGTCACTGCCGGTACTGCAGAGCTGCCAGCCCTCTGATTGGCTGACAGCTCTTGGAGGCGGGATCCCTGTACTTTTAAAGCCTCTGAATTTGTATCCCGGAGCTGAGCCCCCAATTTGTTATGACCTCTTTGAGACCATTAACATTGAAACACGAGATATGAACTCCCCAGTCCAATTTAAAGAATTACATGATAAGAATTCACGTTTTCAGACTTTTATTATAACAACTAAACTAAGAGAAATCCCTATTAATAGTACTTTGTAAGTAGCTAATACCCCAAGTTAGATAGAAAATTATTTTCTTTACTTATTAAAACATGTGAAAATTTCACACCACACTGATACGTTACACAGCCCTCCATGATGGTGAAATCTTTGCAATTAAAAGTCCCAAACTTGTCCCAGTTGCAATGGGTTGTATCTCCCAGACCTTTCTCAAAGTCAGTGTTCTCTTCGCTCACTTCTCTGAGCACTTTGGACCTGGACGTCCGTGAAAAAGGCTGTTGATCCTGTTGGTGCTTCACCTCTCTGCAAACCTCAACTTTCAAAACAGGTTCAAGTCTTCGCAGCCTTTCACTGTATCAGTCTTCTGAGAGCAGGTGTTCCCTTTCTCGCTCTCTTGAGGTTGCCACCACTGGGTCTTCTTCCTTACAGCCTTCTCCCAGGCTGCCACTGTTGATCTTCCTTACAGCCCATCTGCCTTCAGAAAATCTGTTGAACTTATCTTGAGCCAAAATTTAACAGCCAATCGTCCTTTTCCAAGATGCAAAGTCCACAAGTCTGGTTACAGCAGAGCCCCCCGGCTTTCCATTGTTTCCAGGTGTTCGTAGCTGCCATTCATTTACATTCTCAAAGACTCTTTGTTAATGATCTGAAAGTCTGGGAGGGTGAAACCCATTGTTCTTTAAATGTCACATCCCTGCAGTCTCTGCTTTTCAAAAAAAGGTCTTTGATCTGGGATCTTTTTATCTTGGTGACCAAGATTCCTGTCTTGTCTTTAAGCAGCAATGACGTGAGGTCACATGACTTCTCTGAATCCATATGACACTACATTAAAAATCACAGTTTTTAAAACACGATTATGTTGTAAAGTCCAGCATTCATAACAACGGGGAACTGCTGTCAAATGAGAACCAGTGGCTGCATTTTGGAAGAAAGGACCTGGAGATCTATCTGAGGAAGTTCAGACCTTTGAAGAACTTTGTGGCTGTAATTGGTGCCATAGATGCTGTGTGGACTGCCCAGTAAATCCGTGAGATCTATTTTTGTTGCATTTGATAACTAATGTATAATTTGTAATATATATATTGACTGATATCTGTCTGTTAATTCATATTTAATTTATGTTGATTTTGGTTTGCTTTTTAAAGAAAATTTGTTATGAAGGTGCTTCTGTATTTTTGTTGAAATATTTTTTAAGGATTCATAGTCAAACTGAAGAAATGTTGGACCAGTTTTTTTTCCAAGAGAGTCATCAAGAGGACACTGAAAGAACTGGTTTGTTAACAATGTTTACTGGTTGTCGCATGATTCAAATTAAAAATAGAACAAAAATCCTGGTAACAGGGGAAGATGTGGGCAGAGAAGTGACAAGCGTGCCCCTTGATAGGACAAGCCCAGGAGCAGCAGAGCGCACATGAAAGAAAATTCACAAGCTTTTGGTTGTAGTGTCAGTGTGCTTTTACCTTCTGGAATGAAATAAAGTCAAGTCTGCTGAAGAAGTGTCAAGGAAGGAGAGAAGACTACAACCCAGCTCGCTTTCCAGCACCTCTCCAAAAGACCCTGAAAAGTCCACTGTGTCAATTCATCTCATGTCTTTGAAGAAAAGTCTGCTAAATTACTTCTCAATGCCACCTGAAAAGAACTGTTCTAAAATATCTCAGTGACCCTTCTATATGTAGTCGGAAGTTAGACTGCATGCCAGTTTTGAAACACTATATCATCTGCTGCTTTCTTCAGGAGTGAGCAAGCATTCAGCCCAAGTGTTTTTTTTTTGTCTGTAACAGAGCTCGGAACCAAAATCCCTTTTATTTTTTTCCAGTTAACCTGGCCGGGGGGGGGGGGGGGGGGGGGGTGGTGTGTGTGTGTGTGTGTGTGTGTGTGTGTGTGTGTGTGTGTGTGTGTGTGTGTGTGTGTGTGTGTGTGTGTGTGTGTGTGTGTGTGTAGGTAAAAAGTGGACTTTAAGATTCCAATCTGTGTGTTTATGCTTTACTTCATTACTGGATAAGACTTGTTTTATAATAAACTGATAATTTTGTTGTTCATTAAAGAAACCTGGTTAGTGTGTTCTATTCTGGGAAAAATAGAGTATATGATTGACCGTATCAGTAAGTGGGAAAATTTAACATATATTGTGACCTGTGGAGAAGTGGGACCAGAATAAACAGTGTACTCCTCCCGCCTTGGTCATAACATATCTATAAAGGTGAAACATTTTCCACCCAATACTGCTGCCAGGAGGCCGCCTCTATCCTTAAGCTGGGCTTCAGCCTTAGTGGGGGAGCCCACCTGCCATCTGGAAAATTCCAGATGGGGTCTGATGAGTGCCTTTAACTAGGCACTTTAATTGCCCAGAGGCAGGTAGCCATCACCCCCATATCCCCATTACACTACCTCCCTTCCCCCCAACCACCCGTGCCCCCCACCCCCTGAAGAAGCCTCCATGATAACACGCCGGAAGTGGGAACATGCCATCAAACAGACATGCCAGGCAATAGCATGAGATTGCCAGCAAGCCTGCCTCTGAACCCGCCTCCGCTGCCCAATGAAAATTCAGCCCTTTATTACGCTTTCTGTGACCTGATTTGACATTAAATTCGCCCACTCTAATTTACACTTTCTTCTCAGTCCCTGTGCTGTTTACTTCACAATCCTTCAAGCTGATTGACTAAGTTGCTTGCACTGTTCACTCAGATCCCACATGTCCTGTTTCCCTCACAGCGCCGCTATCAGCACACACTTTCAGCAACTTACCACGCAAAAGATTTCAAAAACTTTAACATGCAGGGTCAAGGCTAACCAACGGCATGAGCCCTGTGGCAGAAAATTATAGTTATTGTGCTTTCTTTCAATTGAAAATTAGATGCTGAAATTTTAAGGATCAGTTTATTACTAAAAGTAAAAATGCATGGGATTGTTGTATAATGTGTAGGTCATGTAAAAAAGAATGAATTGGCTGTTTAAAAATTCAAGCTATGAAGCATTTCATTTTACTCCAGTGGTATGCACACTATTTGCTAGAAACAGCAACATACTCTGTCGGAGCTCTGGGTTGACTGAATGTGAGTTGCAACTACAAGTTCTCACTTTATTCACACTATTATTTTTGCTCGGATAATGAATCTATTGCTAGTGGTTAAGTATTACACAGGTCGCATATCCCAGGTCCTAGTCACTGTAATATCAACCAAATATAAGAACAGCATTACAGCATATTGTCAATGGCCAAAACCAGGACGATAAAAAGAAACAGGATTACACTGATCCTGTTCTATTTGAACTGAGGATATACTTCTGATTAGGTACTGACTTGCTCTACAAAGGGAAATTGCCACTTTACCTTGCTTGGAGCCACTTCGATCAGCACTTGGTCCTGTATTTGGAGTGTACTTTGGGTTCCTGGTTGAAGCACTTTGCCTTGTCCAGTCAAAATTATCAAGCCGGTCTTGAGTGAACCCACAGATCTTCTCATTTTCAAATGCACAGTTGAATTCTCCTGTTAACAGATACATGCATATCTCTAACCATTTTATAATAGCTGTATCTATCATGAAATATTTGCATATATGACTATTCAATAGCAGCACAAGTACACCAGTAACCGGCATTTGAGTGTTTGATACAATAAAGTCTGAAAAATAAGGTTTTTAAAGTTGGGTCAAACCTTATAATTCATGTAAAAGTTCATATTCTGATACAAAAGCAATTTAATGCATAGAACATGTTTTCCAATATCTAGTGTCTCAGATTTAATTGATTCTACACAAAAGAAATCTCTAAAATGGATATTTATCTTCTACCTTATGATAAATTTAATTACAGAAATTATTTTCTGAGTTTTGTGATCAGATGATATCATAAACTGAATACAATTTCAGGGAAATTAGATTCTTCAACGTTAAGAGTACATCTGGTAAGTGAGTTCAAATATATATGAATAAAAAAAAGTTGAGAAAACAGCATTAGGCCAATCAATGCTTGCCCTACCCATAGTGAGACTATGCGACCTCATTCACTACTCTCTCTACATGTCAGTATGACTAACCGGGAAGGCAAAAGAATAGAAAACCAGCGGCTAATTTCAGCAAGAACTCAAGGAAATTCCTCCCTGACTTAATATGGTAATCATGGAATCGCCAGAAGACCGTGGGTTACCTATGATGCATCATTAGATGTATTGAATTTACCCCGTACTCCCCACCACTATCAATTGCCAGTCTCTGCTAATGTCCTTGGGAACATAGGACTATACAGGACCAGGTATATCATCAAGATACTCTGTTTGATGTAGTCAAACAAAATCTCCCACCTACCAAGTCGTTTGTGGGATGTGGGCATCGCTGGCTAGGCCAGCATTTATTGTCCATCCCTAATCGCCCTTGAACTGAATGGCTTGCTTGGCCATTTCAGAGGTGTTTAAGAGTCAACCACATTGCTGTAGGTTTGGTGTCACACGTAGGTCAGACCAGGTAAGGGCGGCAGATTTCCTTCCCTAAAGGACATTAGTGAACCAGATGGGTTTCATGCTCACCATTAGACTAGCTTTTAATTCCACATTTTTTATTTGAACGCATGTCCCCAGAGCATTAGCCTGGGCTCTGGATTATTAGTCCAGTGACATTACCAATACGCCACCACCTCCCCCCAAATTACAGCAGCAATTTTACATGCACTAGAGCCCTGGTGACACTTCTGACTCCCAGCACGTATAGTCTCAAGCGTCAAGCTTGCCAGCCTTAATGAATCTGGCAAATTTACTATGGAGATTGCCATTATCTGTGAGAGTTTTGCATGTGTTGGGAACCAGTAGCACTAATGTGGCTCTCAGACAATATAAATGATGAGTAGTAGTATGATGAGTAGTATGATGAGTAGTAGTCAACATGGCCTTACAGGTGGTAGATCCTATTTGATAAATTTACTGAAGCTTTTTGTGGATATGACTATTGATTTGAATCTGTGTTCTTCACAGAAATGGGCCTGGATATTAACAGGTACGGGTTACATAAGTTGGGGTGGGGGCTGGTAGTGTAAGGAGGCAGTTTCTGAAGTCTGTGTTTCTCTGCATGTGGTGGAATTTTAACTCGACACCATACACCTTTTGTCAAGATGTTTCAATGATGATCTTGTACAGGACTAATATCCCAACCACATCTCTCTAATGCAGAAAATGGACATTGCTTTGGCAAATATACAAGTGCATAAATAATGCCGAGTAGAGTATCAAAAAATGAGAGGGTACTACCGAAGCATAAAGATTCTACAGGAAGTAGTGTCAATTATAGACATGGACCTGAAAAGTCAAAATATTACCTCCCTCGAACACATCCTATAACATGTTTGCAAATGATTGTAATAACGACAGTTTTGCAAAGTCGGTTACAAAGGAAATTAATTATGTAGATGCATCCTTGTTCAGTGTACCAGATTTTAAGTCAACACCTATATCCTCATTAGTTTCAAAGGATTATTGGGTTTATAATCCGTGTAAATAAGATTATAATGAAGCTTCATTATGATCCAATTCCATTTGTGAGTTCAGCTCTGAATATGGCTAACTTAAACAAGCCAGTCAGTTAAAGTAAAAATGGGAAATTATATTAAGTTTAACAAATTCCGTCTCCATCATCGCGCGTGAAATTGGTCATGCACGGTAGCACAAATGGCGAATCGACAGCCCATTTTACACCCTGGATGATGTTCCTTTCAATGGAATCAATGGAATATAAAACATAAAATATAAAACAGCATCCAAGCATCACCTTAAACTCCTGTCCCCTCCAACTACATGCAAGAAGCTTGCGGGTTTCTTTGTCATTAAGGTTGAGACCATTAGTTCAAATACTCCATTCTGCTTCTTCCCCTCTTTCTGCCCCTGAACTCAGAGACATAGGAACATAGAATGATTTATGACACAGAACGAGGCCATTTGGCCCATCTTGTCTGTGCCAGGCAAAAAAAGTTACCCAGCCTAATGCCATTTTCCAGTTCTTGCTCCATCGCCCTGCAGGTGTGGCACCTCAAGTGGATATCCAAATGTTTTTAAAAATGTCATGAAGACCCCACCTGCCAAGAATGAGGCATATTAATTTCATCATATGAGTTTTAATTTTAATTTAATATTAATTTTAAATTATTGCTGGGCTGAAGAGATGAATTGTTTAAAGTGATCAGCAGTGGTGGAAAAAATTGCATACTAAGAGACAGTTGCTTGGAGAGACAATAGATCCTATTAACGCAAATGGATTTTGATCACCAGACATTGACTGTGGAAGCAGCCAGCATTTCATTTGCCCCCTCCCCCCACCCCCCACCACCCCAACCCTCCACACACTCTGTGGGTGTCTACTAAGATGAAAGGAATCCACAAAAATGCAGGGGAGTTTGTGAAAAAAACAACTTGTCACATGACTAACCTGCTGGCCCAGGTTTGGTTTTGAACTGCTCACAGAACAGTTTGGATCAGACTGCAACTGAACTTGAAGAAAGAGCCTCTCTCCCTCTCTCATGAATTTCCAGATCCACTGAAGACAATTAAACCTCAAGTAAAAGATTCCTACATTGAAACAAGTTTTAAAGCATCCACTGGGCCCCAACGAAACGGCAAGATTTAACTGCAATCAAAGACTCTACATCGAACTCAAAGGAGAGTAAATAAACTCCAGCTATTGCTTCAAACTTTTCCCCTTTATTCTTCTTACTTTTCTGTCTTTATCTGCATGTATGTTTATCATGTATACATGCTAGTGTGGTCGCGTTGCGTATTCGTAGTCATTTTAACCGCATTAGAGTTTTAAGGTTAATAAACTTCCACCTTTTTTGTTTAAATCTAAGAAAACCTGTCTGGTTGATTTCTTTGCCTTATAATTGGAGAGCAGTGAACAAGGATTCACTGAGGGGGAACTCAAACACGGTGTTTTAAAAATTAAACCCTGTTATAGTTAAACCAGGCAAAGGCTGAGAGAGAACCCCGAGACCCCTATCCTACCTGGTCGTAACAGAAATTTGGGGCCACAGTCAAATGAGGAAATTGGAAGTCAAATTCATCTCAATCAAAATGAGAAAAGATTTCAATACAGGTTTTCTTGTGGTTGTGTGTGCTAGAATACTAACATGTCTGCGACTGAAGCCAGTACCTCCCCAAACCAGGGTGAAGTCACTTGGGATAAGTTAAAAGCACTGTCTATGGAGGAGTTGAAGAAAATGGCTGAGCAGTGTGGGCTCACTGTATGTGGCAAGGCTAGAAAGTCTGAACTCCTAGGACTAGTGGCCAACCATTTTCCCTTGAATCTGAAGAAGCAGATACAGGGTTAGAAATAGACTCCGACAGGGCATTGCTCGCAAAGATACAAATGGAAGAGTGGAAACTAGAATTTGAAGAAAAAGAAAGAGAGAGACAGGAGAGAAAGAAAGCAAGACAGGAGAAAGAAAAAGACAGGAGAGAGAGAAAGAAGGAACCTTTCAGAAGGAACCTGAAGAAAAAGAGAGGAGAGAGAGAAAGAGAACGCCTTCCAGGAGGAATGCGAAGCGAGAGCGCTGATGTGGCTTGAATTAACTAGGGGGTAACTTGTAATATTTCAGGGATATATATCGAGAATTACACTATATATTTGGACAAGTCGGATTCATGCTGCAGATTCTAAGTTGCTGCACAACTTGCAGCAGTTGGCCAATATGGAGGATTGTAATTCAGGGCTGGGTACAGAATTGTTAACATTTTCCCAATTGATTCCAAAATTCAATGTGGGGGACATGGAAGCATTTTTTGCATCTTTTGAAAAATTTGCAAGGCAGTTAAAGTGGCCAGCTGAGGCTTGGACTCTCCTGCTACAAAGCAAGCTAACATGAAAAGCCCATGAGATTTATTCCCTGTTGCCAGATGAGAATTCATCAAATTACGAACTGACAAAAAATGCTATCCTCGGGGCATATGAGTTACTACCAGAAGCCTATCGCCAGATGTTTAGAATCCTCACGAAGCAAGCTGATCAAACTTACCTGGAGTTTGAGAGAAATAAACAGCTGGCTTTTGACCAGTGGCTGAGGGCTCTTAAAGTGCAGCCCAGCTATGAAACTCTCAGAGAGGTAATTTTGCTCGAGGAATTTAAAAACTTTCTCCCACTCTCCATAAAGACACATGTAGAGGAACAGAATGTTCATAGAGCCCAGCAAGCCGCAGTTCTGGCTGATGAGTTTATTCTCATTTATAAGTTAGTTCCCCAGAAGAAAACCTTTCCTAGTCACCGCCTCAAATCCGAAAAGGACAAAGGGTGGGAAGGTAGGGCATCTAAGAGCTGACTGCTGGAAACTAAAAGAAAAACCTGTAGGGTTAATCAGGGCACACCCGCCCAGTGAAGGAGAAAGGACTCTGATGGAAAGCACAGCTGAACAAGCTGTGGCTTTAACTGCAGTAATAGTAAGACTCAGGAAGCCTACTGCTGCAAGTACAGGAACATTTAATAGGATTCCAGAAGGTTATCAGGATTTTGTATCACCAGGGAGAGTAACCCCATACCCTGGACTGGGGCAAGCAAGCCCATAGTAATTCTCAGGGACCCAGGAGCTACTAGATCCCTTTTACTGAGAAAAGGCTTGAACTTTCCCCTAGAGAGTGCAGTAAACACCAAAATGGTGGTGACTAGTATTGGAGGGCAGTGTATGCCTGTACCTTTATGCCGGGTGCACTTGGAGTGCAACCTAGTTTCGGGACCGGTGACTGTAGGAATTGTTCCTAGTTTGTCTGTGGACGGGGTTGACCTGCTCCTAGGTAATGATCTGCCGGGGGCGAATGTGGTAGCTTCCCCAGTAGTGAAAAAGAGACGGCAGGAGGTCAGAGAGACAGGGCAGTGGCAGGAGACAGACCCCTGCAGTTTCCCTAAATGTGTAGTGGATCAGGCCATGATCAAACAAGCTCCCCCAGAGGAGACTGAATTAGCACTGCAGGCAGATGCCCATGAGGTCTGTCTGACTGAGACTTTCTTTGGAAAGTTTAAAGACTCAGGGAATTAATTAAATGAATCTTCCCTAGCTCAGGCTCAGCGAGCTGACCCAGTACTGAGAAAGTTAGCACAGCCTGTCCAGTCCGAAATTGAAGCAGAGGGAGTCCCAGACTGCGACTATTTAAAGAATGAGGTACTGATGAGGAAGTGGAGTTCTCTTCACAGAGCTGAGGACAAAGAGTGGACAGTGGTTTTCAAGTTAGTGGTGCTGCAGAGGTACTGGAGAGAAATATTAAGAATGGCCCATGAAATTACAGTGGCTGTACATGTTGGTATACGAAAAACCAAAGCCTGCGTAAGACAGCAGTTAGACTGGCCAAAACTCCACAAAGATGTGGTGGAATACTGTAGAAGTTTCCACATGTGCCAGGTTGAGGGGAAACCACAACCTACAGTGAAATCTGCACCTCCAATTCCTGTATCAGTGTTTGGAGGACCCTCCAGCAGAGGGCTGGTGAACTGTAAGGGACCCCGGCTGAGAACAAAAGGGAACAGACAAGCATAAGGCTGGCAAAAGGTTAGAGAGAAAAGGGGAAAAAGGGACAAAGAGAATAGGTTAAAGGAGATCCAAGAGGATTCCCAAATGGAAACCCCTATACTCCAGTCAGCCAGCCTCGAAATGTTGAAAAGTTATATCCCACATCCTCCTATGTAAATGCAGGCACTAAAACCATCCCACCAGAGTTGCTAACAGCATTTACAGGAACCTACAGAGACAAAGGAAGTCCTCAAGAGGGCAGAGAAACCTTGAGAGTGATGCCTCCCCCAGTCAAAATGCGGCAGGGGAGTGCAATAGAATCTGGACAAATACCTGAAAGCAGGAGTGTTCCACAGGACAAAGGGAAGATTAGCAAAGAATCCTCCCCCACAGTCAGGAGAAAAGGGAACCAACTATCCCCTAAGGTGAAAAGCCCGTGCACGACTCATCAAAGCACTGAAAGAGAGTTCAGAGTGGATCCACCCACCGCCAACGCCCATGAGCAGAACTCCAACCTTGGGCTAATTAAATCTAACCCTGCCCCTGCAAACCTCAACAGGAACAAAGACACCCTCAACAGTCATGGAAATGTGCAAACAGAAAAAAAATCCCCAAAAATCACATGTTTATCGGGGTGCCAAAAAGTGCAGTTTAAAGCAGCACTGCTACCAAGAAAAGACAGGCTATAACAATTTTTAGGATTTCTGAATGAATGAGATGCATGTGTGTTTTCCTGTACCTACTCTTCTCTCTGGTCCTTTTTAATGAAATGCTCTTCTAAAAATCGCATTTCATTCCGCTGGGTGTGGAGCTGTCATGAAAACCACATCTGCCAAGAATGAGGCATATTAATTTTGTCATATGAAACATTAATTTCAAACTATTGCTGGACTGAAGAGATGAATTGTTTAAGGAGATCAGCAGTGGTGGAAAAATTTGCATACTAAGAGACAGTTGTCTGGAGAAACAATAGAACGACTCCCTGATCCAATAAACCCAAATGGATTTTGATCACCAGACACTGAATGTGGAACAAGCTAGCATTCCATTCTCACTGCACCCACCCATCACCCTCCACACACCCTGCGGGTGTCTACTAAAATGAAAGGAATCAGCAAAAACGCAGGGGATTTTGTTAAAAGAACAACTAGTCACATTACTAATCTGTTGGCCAAGTTGATTTTGAACTGGTCATAGAACAGTTTGGGTCAGACTGCAACTGAATCTGAAGAAAGAGCTTCTCTCCTCCCTGCCTCTCTCTCTCGCTCATGAGTTTCCAGATCCACTGAAGACACTTAAACCTCAAGAAGGAAGATTCTTACAGCGAACCAAGTTTGAAAGCATCCACTGGGCCCCAACGAAACAGCAAGGTTTAACTGCAGTCAAAGACTCTACATCGAACTCAAAGGAGAGTAAATAAATCCCAGCTATTGCTTCAAAATTTTCCCCTTTATTCTTTTTACTTTTCTGTCTCTATCTGCATGCGTGTTTATCACGTATGCATGCTAGCATGGTCACGTCGCGTATTCATAGTCATTTTAACCAAAGTAGAGTTTTAAGGTTAATAAACTTCCATCTTTCTTGTTTAAATCTAAGAAAACCTGTCTGGTTGATTTGTTTGCCTTACAATTGGAGAGCAGTGAACAAGGTTGCACTGAGGGGAGCTCAAAACACGGTGCATTAAAAATTAAACCCTGTTATGGTTAAACCAGGCAAAGGCTGAGAGGGAACCCCTAGACTCCTTTCTCACCTGGTCATAACAAAATGCAATGAAAGTTTCTGCCTCTACTACCCTTTCAGGCAACAAGTTCCAATTGCCCACTACCTTCTGGATGAAAAAAAACTCCTCAACTCTGCTATCAATTACTTTAAATCTATGCCCCCAGTTATTGACCTCTCTGTTACGGGAAATAAGTTCTTCCTATCCACGCTAACTCATAATTTTGTACACCTCAATTAAATCTCCCTTCAGCCTCCTCTGTTCCAAAGAAAAGAACCCAGCCTATCCCATCTTTCCTCATAGCTGAAATTCTCTTCCCTGACAACATCCTCCTCAGTACCCTCTCCAGTGCGATCACAGCCTTCCTGTAATGTGGTGACCAGAACTGTATGCAGTACTTTAGCTGCAGTTAACTAGTGATTTATGCCATTCTAGCATAACTTCCCTGCTCTTATACTGTAGGCCTCAGCCAATAAAAGAAAGTATCCCACAGGTTTTCTTGACCATCTTATCTACCTGTCCTGGTACCTTCAGGGATCCGTGAACATGCATTCCAAGGTCCCTTTGATCCTCTATACTTTACAGTATCCTATCATTTATTCTGTATTCCTGTACCTTGTTTGTCTTCCCCAAATGCATTACCTCACACTTCTCTACATTGAATTACATTTGCCACTTTTCTGCCCACCTGACCAGTCCATTGATATCTTTCTGCAGTCTACAACTTTTCTTCCTTACTCTCAACCACACGGCCAATTTTCATATCATCTGCAAACTTTTTAATGATGCCCCCGACATTTAAATTATTGATACATAATATGAATAGCAAGGGACCCAGTGCTGAGCCCTGCAGAACCCCCCCAGTAAACAGTGTTCCAGTCACAAAAACACCCGTAAACCATTACCTTTTGCTTCCTGCTACTGAGCCAATTTTGGACCCCGTTTGCTGCTTTCCCTTGGATCCTATGAGATTTTAATTTTCTGATTAGTCTGTCATATGGGACCTTGTCAAAAGCCTTGCTTACTTCCATGTAGACTACATCAAAGCCACGATCCTCATCGACCCTCTTTTGTTATCTCCTCAAAAAATTCAATCAATTTAGTCAGACATGACCTTCCCTTAACAAATCCATGCTGACTGTCCTTGATTAATCTGTGCCATTCCAAATGACGATTTATACTGTCTCTCAGAATTTTTTCCATTAATTTGCCCACCACCAAGGTTAGGCTGACTGGCCTGTAATTACTCAGGCTATCCCTTCCTCCTTTTGAAAACAATGCTATAATGTCAGCTATTCTCCAGTCCTCTGACACCATACAGGTATAGTCAGAGGGGATTGGAAAATGATCGTTCAAACTTCCACTATGGGTTCCCTTAGTAGCCTGGGATATATTTATCCGGGCCTGGTAATTTATCCACTTCCAAGGATGCTACATACCTTAATATGTCATCCCTCACTATGTTTATCCCATCCAAAATTTCACACTCCTCCTCCTTAACGGCAATGTCTGCTTTGTCCTTCTATTATGTGAAAACAGACAAAAAGGACTGAATTTTATGGGCCCTTGGGAGATGGCATGGGAGACAAGGGGGCCCATAAAATAGAGAGGGAAGGTGGTGAGTGGAGTGCCCGTCAACTTCCTGATGCCATGCGAATTTGTCAGGGTGGGAAAGGCTGAAGATGGGCTTCACACCCACAGGACAACTGAGGCCCTTAAGTGGCCAATTAATTAGCCGCCCCACAGGCCTCGTGGGGGATGGGGCCCTCCTCTGTGGGCAATATGTGCCCACAGAAGGGCCTCTAGCAGCAAAGGCAAACCCTCCGGTAACAACTCACCCACCCTCCCCCCCACCCGCCCTCAATGACCACCCTCACACCCACCCCGTTCCCCTCACCAGGGCCTTCCGGACTAGCCCCAGCGAGCCCGCCACACTTACCTGGGGTCTGGGGCTCCAGTACTGGTCCTGGTCCTCTGTGAAACCGGCAGTGGCCAGTACTCCCCATGGCATACTGAGCTGCCAGCCATTGAGTGGCTGACAGCTCTGAGAGGTGGGATCCCCGTCCACCTGGCGCTGGGCAGTTAATCACCTGAGCGCCATCAAATAAGAGACCAAAGAGCTGAGGTAGGGTTCCCCTCGCCTTTTGGGCCGGGCGCCGGGACCCCTGCTTCATAAAATCCATCCCAAATTATTCTTTGTCTTCCACCTGCACACATAAGTTACCTTTTTGATCTCCAACTGGCACTCGTCTTTCCCAGTTATTCTCTTGCTCTTCATGTATTTATAAAACATCTTGCGGTTTTCTTTGATTTTACTTGCCAATATGTTTTCATGCCCTCTTTTTGCTTTCTTGATTTCCTTGTTTAGTTTCACCTCTGCACTTTCTATACTCCTCTAGGCTTTCTGCAGTATTGAGCTTTTGGCTTCTGATGTAAGCTTTCTTTTTTGCCATATCCTACCCTGTATGCTGTTTGACTTCCAGGAGGTCCTAGATTTGGGAGTCCCATCATTTTTCCTTGTGGGAACATATTTATTCAGAATTCCGTCTATCTCCTCCTCCAATGCCTCCCACTGCTCTGACACTGATTTACCTTCAAGTAGCTGTTTCCAGTTGACCTTTCTGAGACTCACCTGCTCCACAAAATTCTCTTCCTGACCCCCAGACAATATAAATTGTTCCCTCTCCTGTAACTGTGACCATGGTATATTTACCCTCCTCATCCTCCTTGACTGCTCTGCAGCCTTTGGCCACATGATAAACCATCGTCGCTTGTCCACTCTTACCTATCCCATCATAGCCAGAGCATCTCCAGCAATGGCCTCTCTTCTTGCATCCACAGCATCACATTTGAAGTCCCTTGCCATGGCTCCTTCCTCATTTAAATGAGGCTCCTTGGTAACAACATCTGGAAACATGTCAGCTTCCAGAGGTACAGTGGTGACACCCACCTCGAGCTCTCCACCTCGCTGGACCTTTCCACTGCCTCTGTGCTGTTAGACTGCTTGTCTGACATCCAGTCTTGGAAAGCTCCAATTTCCTCCATTTAAACAACTGATGTCATTGTATTCAGCTACCAACAGAAACTCTGCATGATTTCCATGACTTCATCCACTCCACAACCCTATATTCTTTTTATCACAAAGAGTGCCTCCTTCCACCTCCATAACATTTCCTGCCCACCAACACCACCCTACCTCCAATTTCAGCCTATCCGCTGCTAAAAAATCTCATCCTTGCCTTTGTTTCCTGCCGATTGAACCATTCCAATGCTCTCCTGGCCTCCTTTCAAGAACAAGAACAATTTGCATTTATACAGCACATTTAACATAGTAAAACATTCCAAGGCACTTCACATGAATGCCATCAACCGAGTCACCTAAGTAAACTTCAGCTTATTTAAAACACTGCTGTCCATATCCTATCCTGCACCAAATCACACTCATCCATGTTTCCTCTGTTTACAGATCTAAACTGGCTCCCAGTACTCTAAAGCCTTCAATATAAAATTATCATTCTTGTGTTTATATCCTTTTATGGCCTCACCTTTCCCTATCTCTCTAACCTCTTACAGCCCTACAACATCTGCTCTCCATTCCTCCAACTCTGGCCTGTTGTGCATCCCTCTCTCCTTTCGTCCCACTACTGCAGGCTGTACTTTCAGCCATCCAGGTCTCACACTATGAAAGTCTCCTTTTAAACCCATCTCTTTGATCAAGCTTTTGGTCAATCTTCCTAATATCTCCGTCTTCAGATTGTCATTCATTTCTGTCTGATTCTGGCTCCATGCTCTTCTATGTTAAAGGTGCTATAAAGATGCAAATTGTTGTTGTTGTTGTTGAATTGTATAACAGATTTTGAAAGAACATAAAAACTTAAGAAATAGGATCTTAAGTAGGCCAGTTGGTAAAGAATTCCAAGGATTCACAACCCTTCTCCTCATCTCAGTGCTAAAGGGCCAACTTCCTTATTTAGAGACATGTGTTCTAGATTCCCCAGCCAGGGGAAACATCCTCCCAGTATCTAATCTGTCAAGACCTCGAAGAATTTTTTATGTTTCAATAAGATCGCCTCTCATTCTTCTAAGCCTCCGGGAACATAGGCCTAGTTAACTCAATCTCTCCTCATAGGACAATTCCCTCATCCCAGGAATCAGTAAATATTTGTTGTACACCCTCTAAGGCATGTATAGTTAAGAAGTACAAAACTGCACACAGTACTCCAGGTATGGCCCCTGCAATTCCTTTGCAACAAAAACTAACATACCATTTGCCTTCCTAATTGCTTGCTGTACACGCAAGTTAACTTATGTGATTCATGGACAAGGACAGCAAACATTTGAATGCAAACATTTCCTAGTCCATTACCATTCAGAAAATATCCTCTTTTTTTAAATTTTTCCTACCAAAGTGGATAATTTCACACTTCACTTCACCACAAGGTAATCCACCTACCATGTCATTGCCCACTCACCCAACCTGTCTATATCCCTCTACAACCTCTTTAGAGTCATAGAGTCGTACAGCATAGAAACAGGCCCTTCAGCCCACTGCGTCCATGCCGACCATAATGCCTATCTATACTAATCCCACCTGCCTGCATTAATTCCATATCCCTCTATGCCTTGCTCATTCAAGTACCTGTCCAGATACCTCTTAAATGTTGCTACTGTTCCTGCCTCCACCACCTCCTCAGGCAGCTCATTCCAGATATCCACTATTCTTTGTGTGAAAAATTTACCCCTTTGATCCCCTTTAAACCTCCTCCCTTTCACCTTAAATCTAGTTTTAGTCACGCCTACCATAGGAAAAAGACTCTGGTTATCTACCCTATCTATGCCTCTCATAATTTTACATACCTCTATCATGTCCCCTCTCAGCTTCCTTCACTCCAGGGAAAACAGAACCGGCCCATCCAATCTCTCTTTATAACTCAAGCCTCCAAACCAGGCAACATCCTTGTGAATCTTTTCTGCACCCTCTCTAGCTTAATCACATCTTTCCTGTAGTGCGGCGACCAGAACTGCACACAGTACTCCAAATGCGGCCTAACCAACGTTATGTATCCTTTGTATCCTCCTCACCGCTTACTTTTCCAACTAACTGTATCGCAGTGAAAAGACAGGTTTTTTCAATATTATATTTAAGGGAAAACACTATTAGTGCATTTTAAATATTTGGGTACAGTGTTTATGCCCATTTTATCTTTTGAAACCTTGCCTAAACTAAGATTTGGAAAACATTACACATAGAATTAAACAGTTGATTGCTATGAAGTGACAGCCTATTAAAGTAGCTCTTTATTGGTTCATTATTCACTAATTATGCTGGTCTTGCTAGTGTTAATGGCTTGAAGCCATTCTTCTCATTAGAATATTGCAACACTTTAAGTTGCATTAATAATGCTGTCATTACACCTTAATAACTTTGTAATCACATTGATAACTGTAGAACTGCCCCCATATCTGTATAATTACATTTTAATTTAATATGATTTAATAGATTATTACTGCATTATTTGATACATGATTAACATTCACTATAGCCCACATTAAATTGTTAACAAATATAATATACTGTTATTACAGCAAGTTTTTATTGTACAAGAACACAAATTAAATGGGCAGTTTTAAAGCATTGAAAACATAGAACCATAATATTCTAATATTTAGCAGTAATATATTCAATTGTATCAATATATTGTTGTGCTCGTATATCAGGTAACTATTAATAGGAACATAAGAAAATAAAAAAAACAGCAGGAGTAGGCCATTCGGCCCCCTGAGCCTTCTCCACCATTCAATAGAATCATGGCTGATCTCCTATCTCAACTACACCTTCCCACACTATCCCCATATCCCTTGATTCCCTGAGTACCCAAAAATCTATCAATCTCTTGACTAAATAACTGCTGAGCATCCACAGCTCTGTGGGGTAGAGAATTCCAAAGATTCCCAACCCTTTGAGTGAAGAATTGTCTTCTCATCTAAGTGTTAAATGACCAACCCCTTATTCTGAGACAGTGATCCTTAGTTCTAGACTCCCTAGCCAGGGGAAACTTCCTCCCAGCATCTACCCTGTCAAGTCCTCTGAAAATGAGATCACCTATCCTAAACTGCAGGGAATTTTTTTTCCAAAAATATACTTATGAATAAAAGTCTGTAAAAAAAAATACATTACAAAACAGTTCAAAACAGTTCCAAGCTGGCATTCCAGAAAGTGCAAAGGAAACCAATTTCCTTTGATACAGAACGTGAGTTGCCCCACAACCCTTCCATTTCATTTTGTCTGCAATGTACATTTGCATTACACAGCAAAACCATATTTTGGTCTATACAGCCCGAGGGGTTTTACACAAGTTCCATCCCCTCAGTTCACTATAGCAGGAGGACCTAACACAGTGGCGTTTCCTCATTGAGCCTTTGCGGCGTCTGCCCTAAGCTCTAGTGCGTCCCTCAGTACACAGTCCTGGGCCTTGGAATGTTCCAGTCTGCAACACTCAGTCGTGGGCAACTCTTTGCACTGGAAGACCAGCAAGTTTCGGACAGACCAAAGAGCATCTTTCACCGAGTTGATGGTCCTCCAGCAGCAGTTGATGTTTGTCTCTGTATACCGTCCTGGGAACAGACCGTAGAGCACAGACTCCTGTGTTACCGAGCTGCTCGGGATGAACCTCAACAAAAAAACACTGCATCTCTTTCCACACCTGCTTTGCAAAGGCACATTCCAGAAGGAGGTGGGCAACTGTCTCTTCCCCACCACAGCTACCTTCAGGGCAGCGTGCGGAGGCAGGGAGATTCTGGGCATGCAGAAAGGATCTGACGGGGAGGGCTCTTCTCACCACCAGCCAAGCTACATTTTGGTGCTTGTTTGAAAGTTCTGGTGATGACACATTTTACCAAATGATTTTGGCAGTCTGCTTGGGGAACTATCCAACAGGATCCACCCTCTCCTTTTCCCGTAGGGCCTTGAGGACATTCAGACCTGATGGATTGGTGGTCAAAGGTGTTTTTCTGCACAGTGGCGCAGTGGTTAGCACCGCAGCCTCACAGCTCCAGGGACCTGGGTTCGATTCCGGGTACTGCCTGTGTGGAGTTTGCAAGTTCTCCCTGTGTCTGCGTGGGTTTTCTCCGGGTGCTCCGGTTTCCTCCCACAAGCCAAAAGACTTGCAGGTTGATAGGTAAATTGGCCATTATAAATTGTCACTAGTATAGGTAGGTGGTAGGGAAATATAGGGACAGGTGGGGATGTTTGGTAGGAATATGGGATTAGTGTAGGATTAGTATAAATGGGTGGTTGATGTTCGGCACAGACTCGGTGGGCCGAAGGGCCTGTTTCAGTGCTGTATCTCTAATCTAATCATAATCAAACTTTTCCATGAAGGATAGGTGGTATGGCACAGTCCGACTGGATGGAGTGTTCCGCGGCAATGTGACCAGACCCATCCAGGGAATACAGGCCTACCTTACCCAATCTGTTCTTAGGACAATCCTCATCCCAGGAATCAGTCCAGTGAACCTTCATTGCACCACCCCCCCCCCCCCCCCCCACCCCTTAAGGCAAGTATATCCTTCCTTAGGTAAGGAGACTAAAACTGTGCACAGTACTCCAGATATGGTCTTACCAAGGCCCTATATAATTGTGGTATTATTTATGTACTTTGACAGTCCAATCTTCTTGTTATCAGGGCCAACTTATCATTCGCTTTCCTAATTGATTGCTGTACCTGCATGTTAATTTTATGCCATTCAAGTACAAGGACACCCAGGTCCCTCTGAATGCCAACATTTCTGAGCCTCTCATCATTTAAAAAATATACTTTATTTCCTATTTTTCCTTCCAAAGTGGATAACTTCACACTTCTCCACATTATATTCCATCTGCCACATTCTTTCCCATTCACATAACCTGCCTAAATCAAGAGTAAGACCATCTTTCCCTGACCTCTCCAGCATCTTGGAATTTTTGAATTCCATGATTTCAGTTCTGCTTGATGTTGTGGGAGTTACTTGAGGGAAATAAATGTTTTCCTGTTATATCTGCACTGCCTTCAATTTTATTTGACCTAAATGCTCTCTGATTTTCATTATTGCACCCAAGAAGTGTTCAAGCATCCATTACAAGTGACCTCCTTGAAGGAATGCCAAGGATGCTTAGTCCCAGCACAAGTCTGGATTTCATTGTTGAGATGTTGTGTAAAAGCCCTTATTTGTAATTAAGCTTCAGCTTGTGTAATTAAGCTGGTTAATATCAGGCCAAACTGGACTGTTGGCTGTTATTAATAATGAATTATCACTGACAGGAACATTGCACATTTGGAATTACCAGCACACATTTGTTACAGCAGTTAATGTCCACAGTGATTATTAAACTCATCAATATGTTTAAACAATTTACAGACTTCCCAACTATATAGGGCATTAAATAGATTTCACTTGCTGAATAAATTTACTGTGCTTGTGCTTTCTGCCTCTTATTCTGCTTTTGACAAGTAATGAAAAATAACTGAATTTTTTAGATTAGCACAAATTCAGTACATTAAAAACAGCAGCTGATCATGCTGTTGAATACATATTGTCAGTGCTAAAACTGCGACTTTCTCTACATCTGTTAATTATACTTGCATAAATTATATTTGCTCATTTCCAACATTTCCCATTGTTCTTCATTTCACAATTCCCATTTCAGTTTTTCTCTCAATTAAAGCACTTCACCGACCATTAAATTCTCTCCCTCACAAACATGAACAGTCTTGACCGCAATAATGAAAATCAGCTCGAATTAGTAACAAATTCAATAGGAGGTGTCAGAAAGAGTGGATTTCTTATGACTTTGCCAATTTATACATGAGGTTCTTTTATCTTCAGCCTTCAGTACCAGATGGAAGCCTCTCTAGCCAGCAATGAAACTCACAAAGGAGACGGTAATGCCTAAAGTTCTGCTTGCGACTTCTAGATTTTTGTGCTTTTAGGGTTAAACACTTCCCATCCTTGCTTACTAAGTATGTACAGTCAGCTCCATGGATCGACTATATTTCACTCTATATTTCACAACCACACAGATGCACAGAAACAGCTCCAGGTCAGTTTCCGGGCCCAGATAGAACTGAGCATGCCTATAATTTTTCGTAAATAGAGGCCATTGCATTCCATTGTGAATATATCATTACACCGGTACATTCGCACACACAGAGTTAAAATGGATCTCCATTTCACATGAGCATCATGGAAGATTGGTAGCAGATTACAATATAAATCAGGAAGATTGTTGTATGGAGCTTTTGCGTATGAATATCACTCTCTCGATATACATTACAATATGCCTATGTGCATAGAATGATATTTTGAACTTTGGACTTGTCAAATGGATCTCAGAAGTCTTTTTTTACCCATATTAATTCTTGTGCTTCTTACAGTTAGTTGCGTGCTGCAGACCCATAGGCACTTGAAAGTGGCTGAAGATTTTTCTAACCCAATTCACTTAGACACCTTCCAGCCAGAAGAGAGAATAAACAACCTGTCATCAAATTAGATTGGATAGGGTTTGAAGTCAGGTCCTTGAGGGTAAAATAGGGTATACTGAGCTACTATGTCACCCAGTCCTTCCCTGTTTCTTAGACAAAGTTGCTATAAAACACTTTTTATTGCACTTAAATTTGGATGTTTATGTAGGTGGACAGTAAGCAATATAGGCTGTGAAAAGGGAAGGGGAGAATACAAACATATGAATTAGGAGCAGGAGTAGGCCACTTGGCCCTTTGAGCCTGCTCCGCCATTCAATAAGTTCATGGCTGAACTGATTGCTCCACATTTCCACTACCCCCAATAATCTTCCGCCCTCTTGCTTACCAAGACTTTAGAGTTAAGCTGGGTTTATTCTTTACTGGTCATTTCTGAATGTCAGACTTAGTGAACAACTAGAAAAGTTGAAACATTTTTCCACAATTCCATTTCTCCCCACCCCTGCCAATAGCCGAAATCCATGGCTAGGCCTTACAGTCATAAGGGTGAGCAGCCTGCCATACGATCAAAATAGGTTTACGATAAAATAAATGTTGCATTGTTCTTTCCTGTTTAATAATTTCTAAACCCCTGTTTGAAGGACATCCCTGGATGGATGGCTATGTTGATCGAAACTCACTGTGCTACAATCAGTGGTGCCTGTATCAGTAGCATGGAACTATGGGCCAAATTTTATGGTCCCGCCGCTGTAACCAGCAGCAGGTGAAAACAATGGTGGCTCACCCGACACGGAGCCATCGTGATATTAAGAGCAGCGGCTCATTAAACAGCAGGGGCGGACCACCCACCCCGATGATGTGGAGGGGGCGGGCTGTCCGACCCCGGCAATGGCATCAGCCGCCTTTGCGCAGGCGCTGACGCCATTTTTAAAGGGCTTTGAGCCCTTCATTTCAATTTAAATATTTAAAGCTAGATTGATTTCAAAAAGTTAAATAAATTTGTCTTGACCCTCTCCCACCAATCCCCCCCCCATGAGCATAGAATTAATTCCTTACCTTCTTCCAACAAAATACTTGCGTTGTGCACCTGATCTTTCACCCCCCCCAAAAGTTCATAAACTTTGCACTGTAACCCTTCCCACCATCTCCTACACCAATCAGATGAGTTTGACCCTGTCCCCACTCCCGCACTGAAAAACTTTCCTGTCCCTCCTCCTCACCAGCATTCCGCCTCGGTTCGGATCTGAAGATGCGTGAGTTCTGGCCACCAGCTCCAATATCGTTCCAGGACGGATGGGTGGAGCGTGAAGGTACTTAATTCGTTCATTTAAATTGGGCTCCCGTCGCAGGGGGGGCCGCCAGGAGGCCTTGCTGCCACCAGCAATATGGGGCCGGACCTTCCCGACGTCCAAGTCCATGGCGGGCCTCTCCTCGAGGCACTTTCGGCACCACCACCACCCCCAACTGCCACAACCCCTGTGTTGGTGGGTGTGTAAAATTCGCCCCTATATTTTGGTTGCCCCACTTTTATTCATGAGCTAACTGTAAAGGGTGTGACACAACAATAAATCTTTAGGGAGGTGGTAGTTAGTGCTTGATAATCATTTAAAATAAAATTAATACATTTCCAATGTTCAGATATTTTAGAAGAATCCTCTGAGTTGACTTTAGTTTACTGACAGTGATTAGAGATATTTTATACATCTTTCACAAGCAGGTGAATAGGCAATAGAAGGCAATAAAATGAGATATGAGTGCATCTAAATATAGAAATAAACTGATGGACAAGTTCATTGAGCCACTTCAAAGACTACTCGATACAGTCATGTAGTAACTAGGCATTATGGGTGTGAAATTGGTCTATGCTAGCAGCATAAAATGGACTCAGCAAAATCAGCAACCAATGCTTCACCGCATCCGATCTTCTTTCTACTGTATTTCACAGAATGATAGTTCAAAAACTTTTTGAACACTGCTTCCTAGTCTCACTGTCATTTTCCTTAGTTTGAAATTGAAAATCTTGGCAATATTTTCCAAGTCAATGGAAAATAAAACTGGTGGGGTGAAGAATTGGCTGCAAGCCCATTTCGCACTGTTGGCGTAGACCAATGTCATCTCCTATAACTCCCAGTACTCCCTACTTACCACCAACCCTGGAATCTCCTGGTAGAAAGAAAACTTGGATCAATATGGGGAAATCATAATCCTGTGAAATTTCTCTCTGACCCCTGAAGGCGATCAAAGCAAGTTCCAGGATACCATGGTGACCGTCCTCATTAGCTGTCCCTCAATTCGAGGATGACGTCTACTCAAAGTCACTAGTTTCTGCCATGGGTCTTCAGGTGACTGAACAGGCCGATTCTCGACCCGCAGATCTTTGGGCACATGGGGCAGGATGTCCCACGAGGTAGTGGGATCCGGAGTGCAGGGTTTGCTTCCTTTTCTTTTCTTCTCTGCTGCCGCTCTGCCTTGTCATTAAGGTAGTTGGACTCAAAGCATGATGCAGCTTGATGGAGTTGTCGCCATTTTGAACGATTGGTAGCAATATCCTCCCAGTCATCAATGTCAATGCTGCCACACTTCAAAGAGAGCTTCAGAGTGTTTTCTTTGTCCCTCTCTCGAACGCTGGCCATTTGACAGTTGAGAAAACAAGACCTGGCAGGGGAGACAGTTTTTGGCCATCAGGACACAGTGTCCAGTCCATCGAAGTTGGTTTTGCAGGAGATTTGCATGAATGCTTGTGGAACTGGCTTCAAGAAGGACACTAGTGTTTGTTCGATGGTCCTCCCATTGAATCCGGAGGATGCGGCAGAGGCATTGCTGATGGAATTTCTCTAGCGCTCTTATGTGTTGCTGGTACACAGTCCAGGTCTCACTGCAGTACAGCAGTGTGGTGACAGAAACTGCTCTGTACACTAGGACTTCTGCTGACTTGCGGAGGACTTTGTTGTCAAACACCCGCTGCCGTAATCTGTAGAAGGCTGAGCTGGCACAGCTGATCCGGTGTTGGATCTCCTTGTCAATGTGGCCTTTTGAGAGAGGTGGCTGCCAAGGTATGGGAAGTGCTCAACATATTCCAAAGTCTCTCCTTCCTATGGGAGGTGGATTACTTGGCTGACCAGGTGTGGGTTGATATATGAGTTTTGTTTTGGCAACATTCCAAGGACAGGCCGAGTTCCAGCTGAGGTCTTCAAAGCTGGTGGGCATTTGCTCACTTCAAGACTCCATGCACTCATCCTACGGATTTGGGAGGAAAAATAACTACCGCCCCCCCCACCTCGACTTCAGGAATACGACAATTGTAAGTATCTTCAAGAAAGGAGATAAACCATGTTGTGGGAACTACCGTGATATCTCCCACTTGTCCATAGCAGGGAAAATCCTGACCCGCATTCTCCTGAATCGCCTACTTCCTGTGGCTGAGAAAATCCTCCCAGAGACACAATGTGGCTTTAGATCTTCCAGAGGAATCTGCCACATGGTCTTTGTTGCCCAACAAATCCATAGAAATGTCGAGAACACCACCAGGAACTGTTCATTGCATTCATTGACCTGACCAAAGCATTTGACTCAGTAAATCGCGACGCTCTGTGGATTGTGCCCCAAAGATTTGGATGTCCAAGAAACTTCATCACAATCCTGCAATTGCTCCATGATATGACTGCAATTGTCTTGAGTGACAGATCTGAAACAGAAGCCTTCAAAATCCAGACCAGGGTCAAGCAAGGCTGTGTGATAGCCCCCATACTATTTACCATCTACCTGACAGTGGCTATTCACCTCGTGAAAGATCAGCTGCCCTCTGGTGTGAGTATTAAATACTGCTTAGATGGAAAAACAGTCAGTCACCATGGTGACCATGAGGCACAGCAATGAACACCTCATCTACCTTCATCAAGCAGTGATATCAGCCCTAACCAGGAGTGCATTTGGACACTTGCAGCAAATCTGCACCAGACATACTAAGGACCAACAAATCCTTTTATGCCAGGTTATACCATGCAAAACCTACAGATAGCACAGCCTCCCACTCCTTTCTGTCCTCCATCATGGAGATCTTAGATGACAGCAAGCGGGAGAATATGCACAAGCCATTAGCTCTGGATGAGCTGACAAAGGCCATTTGGTCCTTAACGGCAGATTTGTATTTGACTCTGTCGGATTGAATTGGCCCAGGCCTGCTGGGAGTGTATGAGTGTATGCTTCTGGACGTCAGCATGTCAGAATGTATAAGGAAAGGCATCATTATCCTCATCTGCAAGCAGAAGGGGGAGAGTGAAGACATCAGAAATTTTGGTTCATTTCACTGCTTAATGTGGACTACAAAATTCTGTCCAAGGTCATCGCCAATTGGCTCAAGTCTGCTCCGGAGTTGCTTAACTACCCTTATCAGACCTGCACTGTACCCGGCAGGAAGATCTCTGATAGCCTCGCGCTACCCATGGATACAATCATCTACGTACAGGACAGGGGAGGTGGATACCTGCCTCATCAGCTTGGACCGGAGAAGGCCTTCGACAGAATATCGCACACCTACATGATGGACGTGCTGTCCAAAATGGGGTTAGGGGAGGGAATCCGCAATTGGATCCAATTGCTCTACACAAACATCAGTAGCACAGTTTCAGTCATTGGGTGGGAATTAGAAAGTTTTCCAATCAAATCTGAAATCAGGCAAGGCTGTCCTCTCTCCTTAGTCGTGTTCATTTGTTGTATTGAGCCTTTTGCAAAGTCCATCAGGAAAGAGGCGGCATGACAATCCCAGGCAGCGGAGACTCAGGTCAAGGCCTCCCTGTCTATGTGCAATGCCACCGTCTTCTGCTCGGATCCACTGTTGGTCCGCAAACTGATAAGCATCTGAGACCAGTCTGAGCTGACCTCAGGAGCCAAAGTAAATTGAGACAAGAGCGAGGCCAAGTTCTTTGGGAACTGGGCCGACTGATCCTTTGTCCTCTTCACTGCCTGGTCAGACTACCTGAAGGTGCTGGGGATATGGTTCGGAGGGGCTGGGGCATGCACCAAGAACTGGGAGGAGCAAATAGACAAGACAAAACAGAAACTGAGCATGTAGGAGCACGCTCCCTCTCCACTGGGGGTAAGAACCTGGTCATCAGGTGCAAGGCATTCTCACTGTTACTGTACGTGATGTAGGTCTGACCCATACCTTGCATCTGTGCAAGGTCACTCGAGCCATCTTCCACTGGAGATTGAGAATGGACTGGGTCCATACGGTCATGATGTACAAATCTTCAGATAAAGTGGGGGGGAGGGAAACGTAACCAACATTACTCTCATCCTGATGGCCTCCTTTGTGTGCAGCTGTATCAAGCTGTGCATACACAAACATATAAGTATCACTATGTGCTGAAGTTCTACCTCTCCTTGGTATTGCAAAGGATTAGCCTGGTCAAGTTATTGTGGAACGCTCCGCAGTTGAACCCTGCCTCACTATCGGCCTCTTGTGGAAAAGCTTGTGCAGAAAAACATCTTTTACCACAAATCCATCAGGCAGTGGTCCACACGTAATGTCCTTGATGCCCTGTGGAAAAAGGAGATGGTGAATCCTGTCAGATGGTTCCCCGAGCAGACGGTCAAACTCATTTGCCAGAATGTCCCATCGCCAGAACTTTAAAACAAGTACCAAGATGTAGCTTGGTTGGTGGTGAGAAGGGCCCTCCCCGTCAGATCCTTCCTGCACACCCAGCCCGTAGAAGCTGCGCAAATGCATACTGCCCTCGAGGCGACTGCGGTGGGGAAGAAACCATCACCCACCTACCTCTGGAATGTGCCTTTGCAAAGAAGGTCTGGAAAGAGATGCAGTAGTTTTTGTTGAGGTTCAAACAACTCCGTAACGCAGGACTTGCCCTGCAGACTGTTCTCAGGAATGTACACCGAGACAAACATCAACTCAGCGAAAGACACTCTTTGGTCTGTCTGAAATCTGCTGATCTTCTAGTGCAAAGAGCTGTCCATGACTGAGTGTTGCAGACTGGCACACTCCAAGATCCAGTACTATGTGCTCAGGAAAACACTAAAGCATGGAGCAGCCACCACAAAGGCTCAATGGGAAAAGGCCACAGTCTCAAGCCCTCCTGCCAAAGTACACCATAGAGCCCATGTACATACATGCCTGGCATTTATCTACATTAAATACCATCTGCTAGAAAATGGCCAATTCCCCCCTTGTACCTAGATCTGACTGATGTCTTATTTTTCCCATCCAAGGTTCTAACACTAGCACAAATCTTTGTGCGTCCACAACATGTGGACTGTTCCCCCAGTTCCATCAACCAGATCATTAATATGGACACTGATGAGCAATGGTCCTAACATTAACTCCTGCAGGACTCTGGTAGTGTCCAGTTCCATGCAAGAGCATTGCCATTAATAACAATCCTCTGGCTACTAGAATGCAACCAATTTTTTATCTAACTCATGATCTCATGATCTAATCTCCAATCCTAAATGACTCAACCTGCAGTTTATGGCAATCAGACTTGATGATGATCATTTTTAACCTGGGAACAATTCGACTGCTTCAGGAAATTGAGCTCAGAGGTCTGAAAAGGCTAATAAGGAAACCAAAAACTGGAAGGGAAGAACACATCTTCAAAAGTTCAAGGCTAAAAAAATTTTTTTTTAATGCTACTTGATGTGCATATTCTGCAGGGCGCTGGAGTTGGTGCACCTTGTTACGACCAAGGTTGGAGGAATGCACTGTCTTTCTCTAGTTCCAGTTCCCCACGGGTCACAACATATATTTAAATGTTTTATCCAGTTACCGATACAGCCAATTATATACTTTATATTAGTTTCAGAATAAAAATCTGCCAACCAGGTTTCTTTAATAAACAAAATTATTAAATTATAAAACAAGACATAGTCAATAAAGATGCAAAGCTTATTAACACACAGGTTGAAATATTAAAGTATAAATATACACCCTTCTAAATAACCCAACACACACGCACACACAGATGCACATACGCATGCACACATACCCGTTAAAGAAAAAAGAAAAAAGCTTTCTCTGCAGAGATCAACTTTACAAAAACAAAAATACTTTGGCCAAATACTTGTTAATTCCTAAAAAAAAATAATAATAAGATATGAAATGTTCCAGCTGGCCCTTTGGTCTGGCATCTGGGTGCATGTGAACGGCTGTCACTGGGATCTTTCTGGAGCAGTTCTGTTCAGGAGATGTTGAGGAGTAATCTTGCAGGCTTTTCGAGAGAATTACTGCATCAGTGGGTTCAGCTATCACACTGGATTCTTTAGTTTTAGTTTTTAGAGATACAGCACAGAAACAGGCCCTTTGGCCCACCGAGTCTGTGCCGACCATCAACCACCCATTTATACTAATGCTACACTAATCCCATATTCCTACCACATCCCCACCTGTCCCTATATATATATATATATATATATATATATATATATATCAGAAGATTTTTAAACACAGGTGGCAAAGGATGAGTTGGGCGACTTCTCTCTTAGCAGGATACACACCAACTGCTCATTCAAACAATTCAAATATGAAACCAACTCCTGACCACCATAAATATAGACATGTGACTTCGCTGTAAACAACTCCAATAGCCAGCAAGGCTCCTGCTTTTTACTTAGTTTAAGATATGTGACTTCCAGTAAGTGTTTGTTTTTAAACAAAGTCCCAAGTGTCCTTCCAGTGACCCTTTAAAAAAAAAACAAAGTCCAGCATCTCTTCAGGTATTTTCCACAGTCTTTTAAACACAAGACCTCAAAAAATATTAATAACAGAAACACCTTCATGACAACCTGAAGGTGAAGACATTTCTGTTTGGAAAAATCATATTTTGTAAACACATGGCGGCAGACCCCAATTCAAACTATAACAAACACTTTAACTGCGGTCCCAATCCTCCAACCAGAAAACTAACCAACCAATGTTAAGAGAATGGTTTCTCCATAGAGAAAAAATAAAGAACTTACCCAAATGCGGATTCGTCATGGGAGCTGTGGACAAAATAAAAAGACAGCATGAGTTCCTCTCACATTATTACACTATTTCCACTGCTCCACATTACTTCTGCTTATTCCATTTTGTCATTGCCCTG
This sequence comes from Heterodontus francisci, assembly GCF_036365525.1. Taxonomy (NCBI): domain Eukaryota; kingdom Metazoa; phylum Chordata; class Chondrichthyes; order Heterodontiformes; family Heterodontidae; genus Heterodontus; species Heterodontus francisci. The sequence goes on from NC_090379.1 coordinate 41,149,030, forward strand.
TAGTCCTATTTTTTAATCACTTAAAAACAAAGCAAGTCAAATGTATTTTGGCAGATTCAACTGTACTTCCCTCCCCTCACGATCAGTGCTGCAGTCCAATAATCACATCAAGCTAACATTTTAATTCAAACATTTTCATTGAAATGGAGAACCAAAAGTTAGTGATTAATTTCTAAAATAAATGGTTACAGTTAGCTACAGAACATAATTCATTATGTACCATAAAAGTGGTGTTAAATCTTGAAACACTTTTGGGGTTGCTGTATTTTTTTTTTTTACACGAGAATATTTTTGGCTTCCATGTTATTAAATACTTTCTAAGTAAGCTGAAGCCCTCTGTGTATTAGAGATTGTTTCTCATCCGCTCAGATAACTTTGCAATGTGTCCTGGGAATACAGAGAACCATTCCCATTTTGTTTTTCAGCTGTGAATTCGATCTCATGCTTTCACATACTTCTTATTTTTGGAAGGTGATAGAATAATGATACGCTCGATTGTGAGGGAGAAATTCATTTGTGTGGCGCTGTTTCTATCAATTAAGAATGATATGCGGGTCGCACAGGTAACAGCCTGCCTGCCTGCCCACCCCTGGGGAATCGATGTAAGTCTGCATAACACTGCTAGAAGCAGGCACTACTCAAACGAATTTCTCCCCCTATATCTTTAACAACCAGATGAATTTATTAAACAGTAAATGAACAAATAGATAGCAATACATATGCTTTTTACAGTAGTTGTTAAACTTAGCTAGCTTCCCTGTGTAGTGGAAAATAACAAGTAGTTTGCAAATGGGTAAGTAGATAGATAGGTTGCAGATAGGTAGGGAAGTATGTATGTGGGTAAGGAAGGAGGGAAGGAAGGACGGATGGAAGGAAGGAGGGAGGAAAGGAATTAATTTATTTTGGGTATTTATTTAGGAAGTTAGTTCCACTTTTGGTTGAAGATTTGGATTTGGGTATAGGGAACAAAATCTTGAAGTTTGCTGATAACACAAAAGTAGAAGATTGAGCAAACAACAAGCAGGAGTATAAACAGAATTTGGAAAGATATAGGTCAGAATGTTACACCCCCCAAAAGAGCGAGCTGGTGGTAGGGTGGGGGAGGGGGATGGTGTAAAATGAAGTGGGAGACTGTGGGGGGGAGCCCCTTCCTGACCCACTCCCGCCTCTGCAGCAAATTTATGCAGGGTGGCGGTGGTGAGAAACAGCCTGCCTGCCCCAGGCCAATCAAAGCCCTTAAGTACCACCTAAGGGCCTCTGCCCATCACCATAGATATTTTATACTTGGCAAGCGGGTGGCTGAGGCCTCAGAAAGCCCGCCTGCTGAAACTAGGTGGCCTTCTTGCGGGTTGGGGGTGGTCCCTCCTGATCGGGCACCCTATGTCCCACGGAGGGCCACCCCCAAAGCCCCAACCACGCCCAACACTCCCCACGCCCCTCTAACTGACACCCCCCTTGCTTCACTGGGGCCCAACTAATTGTCCCCACAAAGCCCTAAAAACATACCTTTTTCTGGGCTGTTCTTCCTCTTCATCCTGAAGCTGAGTGTAGTTCCAGCAGTGGTCACCGTTCCCGGTGACAACTGCTGGGGTTAAGAGCTGCCAGCCCGCTGATTGGCCACAGCTCCATTAGATGGGTCTTCCTGCCTCAATGAGGTTGAAGTCCCACCCAAGACCAATTAAGCACCTGGAGAGTGTAAAATCTGGTCTGGACCCCAAGGCCAGGTGGAGGCAGGCTCGCCACTGACTTTTCGGCTGGTGGACGGGGATCCCCATGCCCAACGGAAAATTCCGGCCATAGACAGTTTAGTGAATGGGCAGATAGCCCAATGAAATATGGAGATGTATGAGTTATCATGTTTTGTGAGGAAATCAAGGAATGCGAGTGTGCCCTTGTTTGAAAGGCTCTGAAGGGTGTGGCTAAACAGAAAAATCTACCAACGCAAAGGTAGAAATCCCTGAAAGTGTGGATGCAGGTCAATAAAACCAAAAGAAGATCAATAACATGTTGGGTTTTATACAGAGGGCATAGTTTAACCACCGTAAAGAAATAAATCACAATTGGAGAACCATGTATAGTTTTGGGTGCCCCATTATAGAAAAGTCATTATGGCCAAATAGCGTGTAAACACAGATTGACCAAGATGTTGTCAGAAATAGAAACTATATTTAGGAGAAGGAATATGAGATACTGGGATTATTTCCATTTGAACATAGGAGGCTAAGAGGAAGGAAGTTTAATGGGTTTTTTTTATATTATGAAGGACTTTGATAGGCTGAGTGAGAAACTACTATTTATTTTGCTTCTGGAGTCAGCAACAATGAGGCTTCGATTTAAATTTTTGCTAAGAGATTGTGGAGACAGGCTTGGAGAAATTTGTTTTCTTAAAGGGTTGTTAAACCTTGGAGGCATATTTCACCGAGATGAGATTCCGACCAAATATCTGCATCATCACTAAGACCGCCTATTTCCACCTCTGCAACATTGCTCAACTCTACCCTGTCTCAGTTCATCTGCTGCTGAAACCATCACCCATGCCTTTGTTACCTGTAGACTTGATTATTCCAATGCACTCCTGGCTGGTCGCCAATATTCTAACCCCATAAGCTTAACGTCATCAAAACCTCTGCTGCCCACGTCCTAACTCACACCCAGTCCCGTTCACCCATCACCCCTGTGTTTGCTGACCTACATAGGCTCCCGGTCAGGCAAGATCTTTATTTTAAAATTCTCATCCTCGTTTTCAAATCCCTCCGTGGCCTCGACCTTCCCTATCTCTGCAATTTCCTCCAGGCCTACAACCCTCCGAGATATCTGCACTCCTCCAATTCTGACCTCTTGTACATCCATGATTTTAATCATTCCACCATAGGTCATTGTGCCTTCAACGACCTAGACCCTAAGTTCTGGAATTCCCTACCTAATTCTGACTCTATACCTCTCTTTCTTCTTTCGGACTTTCCTTAAAATCTACCTCTATGACCAAGCTTTTGGCCATCTGCCCTAACATTGCCATATGACTTGGTGTCTTTACAATGCTTGTGTGAAGCGCCTTGGGATGTTTTCTGATGATAAAGGTGCTGTATAAATATAAGTTGCTCAGAACTTAGGGCGGCACAGTGGCGCAGTGGTTAGCACCGCAGCCTCACAGCTCCAGCGACCCGGGTTCAATTCTGGGTACTGCCTGTGTGGAGTTTGCAAGTTCTCCCTGTGTCTGCGTGGGTTTCCTCCGGGTGCTCCGGTTTCCTCCCACATGCCAAAGACTTGCAGGTTGATAGGTAAATTGGCCATTATAAATTGCCCCTAGTATAGGTAGGTGGTAGGGAAATATAGGGACAGGTGGGATGTGGTAGGAATATGGAATTAGTGTAGGATTAGTATAAATGGGTGGTTGATGGTCGGCACAGACTCGGTGGGCCGAAGGGCCTGTTTCAGTGCTGTATCTCTAAATAAAAAAAAAATAAAAAAAACTCATGGAATGCTTTGCCATTTCATCACAGGAAATGTTGGTGGCAAAGACCATTGCATCGTTGCAAAGAGAAATTGGGGAGGTGGTGGCGTATTGGTAATGTCACTAAACTAGTACTCAAAGACTTAGGCTCATACCCTGAGGACATGGGTTCAAATCCCACCACGGCAACTGGTAGAATTTATATTCAATTCATTAAAAAAATCTGAAGCTGAAAACCAGTCTCAATAATATTGCCATTAAACGTTCAGTGATTGTCATAAAAACCCATCTGGTTCACTAATGTCCTTTAGGGAAAGAAATCTGCTGTCCTTATCTGGTCTGACCTACATGTGACTCCAGACCCACAGCAACGTGGTTGACTCTTAACTTCCCTCTAAAATGGCCTTACAATCTACTTAGTTGTCAAGGAATGTTAGGGACGGGCAACAAATGCTGGCCTTGACAGCGATACCCATATGCCATGAAACATGTTTTTTAATTGAAGAGAAAGAAGGTACAAGGGTACGGGAAGGTACAGGGCTACAGGAAGAGAACAGTGCAGTTGGGATTCTCTTTTAATTGATCTGGCAAAGAGTCAGCAAAGGTGAAATGGACTTAATAGCCTCTTTCTATGCTTTATGCTTATAGTACCTTATGATAGATCTCAGAAATTGCTCAAAAGCAAGTCATGGAATAAATTACTTTGAAGTATAGTGGGATTCGTCAATTAATAGGTCAGTCACCCATCAGCATTCATATTTCTAATAGAAAAAATTGGATATAGTGAGGCTTTACTGGTTTTATATTAAAATGTGATCCCTCTGTCTTTCAACTTGTACTGCAAGTAACTGCATTGAATAACCAAATGATTAATCAGTCATATATGAAGACGACCCTACAGTTTGTTTTCTGAGATACAAAACATCCATCTACATCAATAAATCCTTGTTACGTGCCGTTTATTTCATTTGCACATTTAACTCATCACTCATGAGCCCAAAATTAAAATCATCAAACACAGATGCTGACAGGAAACAGAAATGATGTAACAAACAGTGGGCTGTGGTAAGGATAGGAAAATCAGCCTGTGTTCCCACTTACAATTAGTATCCAGTAACTGGAATAAAAATACACATATGAATGCTAGTTTGAGGACAGGAGCAGGACCAACTGTGCTTCCCAGGTGAACAGCTTGTTGACAATCACAGTTAAGGTTCAGACATGAATAATCACCTCTTGTGCAATGTCACACACACCGGAGGTGTGATGATACAACAACCATGGACTAACTTTGAAGAATTATGAAAAATGGATTTTGTCTTTAAAAAATTAACCTTTATTTTAAAAAGTGAACATTGTTCCAAAATAACCACTGAAGAAAAAAGGGCCTTTTGAGTATTCAAATGGTCTGACAAAGATAAAGGACAAATCTTCAAAGCGAAGTGGTATCAATTGAACCCATCCTCCAGCTATCCTAAAACATTCCAGAATTGAACATCTTCTTCTGAAACAAAGAAGGTGTGAAGTAGTCACATCCTGGACCATTGTGTGATCACCATGGGGAAGAGACCAGGGTGTTTCCTAACAGGAAGTGAGAGATAACAGCTTTGCCCAAGAAAAACACAGCCATAGAAAGAGGGAGAAAAAGCAACATCCTAACAGCTTGTGTTCCAGCCAAGCCAGAAAAAGCACGTGCCTTGCTGCAGAATCTGACATCAACATTATACAGCAGTGAGAGCCAACAGTAACCCACTGTTTTCAATCGAGAGAAATCTACAATCATCTCAGGCCTGCATCCAGCGAGAACTTTATTTCCATGAGAATTCAACAGGTTTATTGTAACCTTTCCCCCCCCCTCTAAAAGCCACCTTCCTTTTTCCCTTCTCCATCTGTTTCTTCGTGTGTGTGAATGCGTGGGTGGATGCAGTTGTCACAATTTTGGGATAAGGCGTATTGAGCAATAAACAATTAACTTTCTGTTTTTTAAAACCTACATGAAAACCTGTCACTGTCTATTTATTTGAAAAATAAAACACCAAGGGGCTAAACTCTAATACAAATACATATGCTGCGGTCAGGTGAGGAGATGAACAGTTGGCCTCCTGGCAGCAGACAAGGGGGGGGGGGGGGGGTCAGCACTCCAGGCAGACTTTGAGATCCCTCTCCGTCTAGCTGGCCTTAGCTACAGTTACAGGCCGTCCTGTGGAAGGGTTCACCTCCACAATGGTGGCCCAGCAGCTGTGGCCATTTTTTATTTCAAAGTTTTTAAGTTGCTGAGGGGGTATCTCAAGATGGAGGCACCCAGTTCTCTTTTGAAGGTCTCAATTGAATCTGCCTCCACCACACTCCCAGACAGTGCATTCCAAATCCTAACCACTTACTGCGTAAAAAAAATTTTCCTCATGTCACTGTTGCTTCTTTTGCCAATCACCTTAAATCAATGTCCTCTGGCTCTGGATCCTTCCGCCAATGGGAACAATTTCTCCCTATCTACTCTATCCAGATCCCTCATGATTTTAAATACCTTTATCAAATCTCCTCTTAATCTTCTTTTCTCCAAGGAGAACAGCCCCAGTTTCTCCAACCTATCCATCTAACTGAAGTTTCTCATCCCTGGAACCATTCTTGTGAATCTTTTCTGCACCCTCTCTAATGCCTTAACATTCTTCCTCATGTGGTGCCTAGAACTGGACACAATACTCCAGTTGAAGCCAAAACAGTGTTTTATACAGGTTTATCATCACTTCCATGTTTTTGTACGCTATGCACCTATTTATAAAGCCCTGGATCCCATATATCTTATTAACTGCTTGCTCGACCTGCCCTGCAATCTTCAATTATTTGTGCACATATACACCCAGGTCCCTTTGCTTCTGTACCACCAGTAGAATTTAAATTTATATTGCCTCTCTTTGTTCTTCCAACCAAAATGAATCACTTCACATTTCTCTGCATTAAATTTCATCTGCCACTTGTTCACCCATTCCACCAGCTTGTTCATGTCGGCTTGAAGTTCAACACTACCCTCCTCACAGTTCAGAGTACATACACGTTCAGTGTCATTTGTAATTTTTGAAATTGTGCCCTGCACACCCAAGTCTAGGTCATTAATATATATCAAGAAAAGCAGGGGTCCTAACACAACCCCTGGGGAACCCTACTATATACCTTCCTCCAGTCCAAAAAAAACCATACATTCACAACTACTCTGTTTCTTGTCACTCAGCCAATTTTGAATCCATGCTGGAACTGTCCCTTTTATTCTATGGGCTCTAACTTTGCTGACCAGCCTGTCATGTGGCACTTTATCAAATGCCTTCTGGAAGTCCATGTACATATCAACCGCATTACCCTCATCAACCCTCTCTATCTATCACCTCATCAAAAAACTCAAGCAAGTTAATTAAACACGAATTTCCCTTAACAAATCCATACTGGCTTTCCTTAACAAATCGACATCTGTCCAAGTGACGATTAATTTTGTCCTGAATTATCTTTTCTAAAAGCTTTCCAGCCACCAAGGTTAAACTGAATGGCCTGTAGTTGCTGGGTTTGTCCTTGCACCATTTTTTGAACAAGGGTGTAACATTTGCAATTCGCCAATCATCTGGCACCAGACCTAAGGAGGATTATGGTCAGTGTCTCTGTAATTTCCACCCTTACTTCCCCAAGTATTATTGGATGCATCTCATCTGGTCCTGGTGACTTATCAACTTTAAGTACAGCCAGCCTATCTAATACCTCCTCTTTATCAATTTTTAGCCCATCCAGTGTCTCAACTACCTCCTCTTTCACCATGACTTGGGCAGCATCTTCTTCCTTGAGAAAGACAGATGCAAAGTACTCATTTAGTACCTCAGTCATGCTCTTTGCTTCCATATGCAAATTTCCTTTGAGGTCCCTAATTGGCCTCACTCCTCCTTGAACCACCCTTTGACTATTTATATGCCTATAGACCTTTAGATTCCTGTTTATGTTAGCCATGAGTCTCTTCTCAAACTCTCTCTTGGCTTCATTTTTTCCACTTCATGCAGATGTACACTAGATATTAGGAAGTATACAAATATGTAAAATACAGTACATAGAAAAATGTAATAAATATAGTATATGGGTGCAATGCCACTGGAGTTCAACTTGTTTTGTAATAAATGTGTATAGACATACATTCTGCAAGCAAGACAACATACCACAGAAACCTAATTTGTGGAACCAGGAGCACCCTTAATTGGCATAACAAATGCCTAATTTGTCCGCAGTTATATGCAATCGGAAGAGCATAGAAGCCACCAACGAACAGGATCACATTTGGCTACTAAGACTGTTTTTTTTTTTAAAAGTCAAATGGTGACTTAAGTCAACCCATACATGGGGTGGACCTGGGAGCACAGGGGAATATCAGAAAGCCCCTCTCTCCCGTAATTGCAATCTCAAGCTGCAGCTCATTCAATGTTGGAGGGCCTCCAATTGGCTCTCCAGCTTTGAGAGCCCACCTGCTGTCCTTAATAGGTTGGCAAGTGTGCCTTCTGGCCATCAATTGTCCACTTAAGGCAAAATCACTGTTGGTTGATTGTTCCGGACACAGTGTAGGGACAGGACTCCCATTTGACCCAGACGTTAGAGGCCCGACCCAAAACGCAAAACCCTGCCCATGGAGAGAATCAGACAGAGATCAAAAGAGCTAGACAAACACACGGGAGGGAGAGAGAGAGTGTATGAAAGAGAGAGAGAGATACACACAGAAGTAGAGAAACAAGATATAAGCAGATAGGCAGACAGAGAAGAAACAGACACACACCAACAGACACATTCTTCTTGCAGAACAATTCCTGTAGAACTGTATAGCGCTTGCCTATGCCAATTGGATATTAGCTCCGGGGGTTCCTGAACAGCTCACTGGGACTTTAACAGTGATTTAGCAGATATACTGTTGCCATGCCAGCATTTCCCCAAGGTTTGAGCCTGTTCTCACCATCACATTGTCATCCCAAGGGCTAGTAAGAAGATTTATACCCGTTAGTGTCCAATAGGTTGATAGCTTCAATCATTCATAAAGACATTGGATTCAGATTTCAGAATTAATGAGCAACAAAGATTCACATGAAATATCAACATCAATAACTTGGATTTTCTCAAGTGGTAACTAAAGGTTAGTGCTGAAGTCTGTTATTTCCAAGAAACATTTTCTAATTCCAATCATTGTCTGAATGTAAGCATTTATATAATTCATACAATCACTTTTACAGCAGTGGCAATACCCTTTCCGCAGTTCAAATATTGGTAATTCTAACCATTTCTACATCTCAAAAATAAATTTGAACACAGAATGCTTCATGAATCAGAAGATTGACAAAGCAGTTACCTTCATAAAATTTCTCTTCTTGTAGTTTCATTATGTATAATTTTGCCACTAGCATCCCAGTTGTCACAATTACAAATATTAATTTGTTAATTATTTTATTACTTTCTATTCAATGTAACACCAAGCTCTTCAGTTATACTAAGCTGTGCCACTATTATAAATAATCAAAAAATTTTACACACAAACAATGCAAGAACACTGTGATAAATCTGTTTTACAAATAAACCACTTGATCAAGGGGAGAAACAGCACCAAAAATATGATTTTATCTCTTTCCTACTGTCATAGGAACATAGGAATGGGAGTAGGCCATTAGCCTCCTAAGCCTGTTCTATGACCTAACTCCACATACCCGCCTTTACCCCATAACCCTTGATACCTTTGGATAACAAAAAGCTATCAATCTTAGATTTAAAATTAACAATTGATAGAGCATCAAATGCCATTTGTGGAAGAGAGTTCCAAAGTTCTACCACCCTTTTTGTGAAGAACTATTTCCTAATTTCACTCCTGAAAAGTCTGGCTCTAATTTTTAGACTATGCCCCCTAGTTCGAGACTCCCCAATAGTTTCTCTCTATCTACCCCAGGTTGTCCAACATACAGCCCGCCAAAGGTTTCTATCCAGCCCACTGGTGTAAACTGTACCAGGGCCATTTCTCATCCTCGCCAGAGCTCCGTGACTGGAGATGGGAAATTTCCTATTGTCTTCTTCTTGTAGACCAGCTTTTTTAAAAACATTGCACCGCCAGTTTCACAGATGACAGCTGCTGAAGAAGGAATGTGTTTCCCAACTTTGGACATATTTGGGGGTTTTCTGACTTTTTTTAAAAGCCCGCCAGAAAATCCCAAATCTGTCTGAAGTTGGGAAGTGCAGTCTTGCTTCAGCAGCTGTCAGCTGTGAAACTGACAGCGTGATGTTTTTAAACAAACTGACCAACCAAAAAGCTGCTGTGCTGAGTGCTCCCACTCCCTGTCAAGAGAGGGAGAAACAAAGGAGAAGAGAGAGAGAAAGAGGAGAAACAAAGAGTGGGGGGGGGGGGGGGACAGAGAAAGAGAGAGAGGGGAAAAGAGAGAGAGGGGAAAAGAGAGAGAGGGGAAAACAAAGAGAGGGGAAAACAAAGAGTGCAAAAATGATACAGAGAGGGGGGGAACAACACAGAAAAGGGGGAACACATGGAGAGAGACAGACAGCAAGGAAGAGACACATCAACGTCACTCCTGACAGACGGATATCTGTCCAGAATACTCCGCATCACCACAAGAAGTGTGTGGGCAGACATTCAGACATTGACTACTTGTGCAAACAAAAAATGCCAGGTCCAACATAGTGATGAGAAAGTAAGTCAATAAATTAATCTTCTCGTTTAAAGCTTCTTCACAAAAATGCACATTTATTGTTCTTTTGATTGATAGTAAGATGCCTTTATCTTCCTGAAATTGTCTCACCAGCCCCATGTAAGACAAAAATTGTAATGTGGCTCTCCACGCGAAAAGGTTGGACAACCCTGATCTACCCTGTCTGTTTCCCCTTAATAGCTTGAAAACTTTGATCAAATTTCCCCTTAATCTTCTAAATTCCAGAGAATACAACCCTAGTCACTCTCTCTGTTCCACCCTCTCTCTCTGTCCCCCCTCTCTTTGTTTTCCCCCCTCTCTCGGTCTCCCTTTCTGTCCCTCCTCTCTCTCTCTGTAATCTCTCCTCATAAATTAATCCTTGGAGTCTAGCTATCATTTTGGTAAACTATGCTGCACTCTCTCCAAGGCCAATACATCCTTTCTAAGGTGTGGTGCCCAGAACTGCTCACAGGTGTGGTCTGACCAGGGCTTTGCATAGCTGAAGCATGACTTCTGCCCCCTTGTATTTTAGATATCAAGGTCAGCATTCCATTAGCCTTTTTGATTCTTTTCTGCACCTATTCATGACATTTTAAATGATCGATGTAGCTGAATGCCCAGGTCTCTTTCGACCATCTCTGTTTCTGGCTTTTCACTATTTAGAAAGTACCCCGTTCTATCCTTTTTAGATCCAATGTGGATGACCTCACATTTGCCTACAGTGAAGTCTTTTTGCCACAGTTCTGCCCATTAATCTATCAATATCTGTAATTTTATGCGTCCATCCACGCTACTTGAAATGCCACCTATCTTTGTGTCATCAGCAAATTTAGATATTTGTCTTTCTGTTCCATCATTTGAGTAGTTAATAAATTCAGTCAATAGTTGAGTCCCAGCAAAGAACCACTAACTCTTTTTTAAAAAGTGTTTAGTATTCACAAATGGCAACTTTCTATTAAATATGTTTGAAATTAGTAAGCATGGAATGAAAATATTATACATTTCACATGAATAAAAAGCCTCGAGAGAATTTGATAAACGAGTCATGGGAGTGGAGATTATTTGAAAGACCTTCAAAAGGCTATGAGCTGCGCTCTTGGTTTGAGGGCTTCAACCTGATGTGAATTGGTTTGATACAGAAACTATTTCTGCCATCCAAGAAACCAGCTAACCCAATCACGCTGTTTAATTGGCTGCAAATAGCTGTTCTTGGTTCACCAATTCAACTAGCCTTCAGCCTTCTAAATGTGACCTTTGAAAATTGTGAATTAAGATCATGCAATATTTACTTTAACAATGTACTGTAATCTTATTTTACTAGCATTCAGTGCAGACTAAATTTATTTATCTGTTTGCCCTTGTCCAGTTTACTTTATATAATTTGAATATATCATGTATTCAATGAACATGTAATGTGTCTCAACATATTCCTTTGTTACAAATGGTACAAACATAAAATAGAAAAAAAACTTAAAACAGTTCTAATAAGGTAATCTCCTCCCAATGTTTCCATGATGTATAAAAAGAAATATTACTGATAAAATCACCTCAAATCTGGAACCTGGAGCTTAAGATGAAATTTATGGACAAAGCCAAAACATTATCTGATCACACGCCAAGAGGTTTGAAATAAGTATTCAGCCAGATGGAGCCGTTGTTGCTTTGACTGCAGCTGTGGCTCAGTGGCAGCTCTTTCGTCTATCACTCAGAAGGCTGTTGGTTCAAGTCCCACCTAAAGGTTTCAGCACAGAACCTAGGTTGGCAATCCAGTACAGTACTGAGGACTACATGTCAGAGATACTGTCTTTCAGTGGATATGTTAAACTGAAGCCCTATCTATCCTTTTCAGATGGACATAAAAGACACCAAACCACTCTTTAAAAAAAGAGCAGCGAAGGCCTGGCCAATATTAATCCCTCAACCTATATCACTGAAACAGATTTCAGTATCTTGTTGCTTTTTGTAGGAACTTGCTGTCACATTTCCTACACTACACTTCACCAAAGTACTTCATTGGCTGTACTGCATTTTGGGACAGCCTGAGGTTGTGAAAGGCACCTTTGTTACTTGAGATGTCCTTAAAAAGGTGTAATTCTCAGTATGTACCTTTACAAAGATGAAGGCCAGGATTTTACCAGCAGCAGCAATGAAGTCGGGACCGAAAGCAGGTGGCTTGGCCATGTGGACGAGGAGCGGAAGTGGGAACACGATATTCTCGGGACCATACAATAAGCAGCCAGCAGGTGTGGGAGCCGGCCACTTAGGGGGCTCTGGCTTGGCTGGCACCATCTTTAAAAGGCAGCCAGCAGTACTTTTAAAGACAAAGGGAGCAGTGAGGGTGTCCTGGCAACTGCTGAGTTAGTGTCATAGTGATGTGGCTGAAGGCAGTGCAAGGGTGGCGCCCAGGTTCACTGATGCTCGGAGAGAAGTCCTGTTCCCGCAGGGTGGGAGGAGGAGACCAGCTTGTCAAACCAAACAGGCATGGATGGAGATAACATAAGGTGAGCAGTTGTGGGGTTGTCCCACGCACTTGGCTGCAGTGCCGTAAGAGGATCAATGACCTGATGTATTTTGGCAAGGTGAATGCAGCACATAATATGAAGATTGCGGACTTAAATGTGACTAAAGATGAATATGATATTGGAGAAGGGGATGCCCAGCCAGTTATTGGCAATGCCCTGGCACCAGCATTAGCTGTTAGATGCATGTTAGCCTCTCTGTAGAGGACACTGGTCAGGCAGAGGTGCCTCCTGCACAGCCAGTACTGACTGGTCATATGCTGCAGGCATCCCTGTAGCACCACGATGGACAGTTAGTCTGCCAACAACATAGGCGTAGTGCGTGTCTGATGGGTAACAATGGGAATTTATGTACTTGCAGAAGAGAGCCACAATGCGAGGGAAAGATCATGTACTTGAGGCAGTGTACCTTATATGGCAATCCTCATGCCTATGGAAGAAGAGGCATTGGAGCTGGGAGGCATGGAGGCAGGACCAGGGATCACTGATGGCGAGATGGGTGTGGCACCCCGAGAGAGTGAGGGGTCTAATGGATGGTGCTACAGAAACTCTGGTGAGCACAAAACATAGTGCTCATGTGTGCTCCACTGGTCACATAGAGCTCCAGATGATGAGTAGTCAGAAGGACATGTTGGGATGCACATTTCCTTCATCATCCTTCTCTCGCCCTCGCAGATCATGGACAAGGGTGCCGAGCCTGTGGGATAGTCTCCCATCTCAAAGGAGGAGGAAACCTCAGAGGGTGCATTGTCACATCACTCCCCCACACCCTCCACCAGCACAGATACTCTCACATCAGTGGGTAGTCGCATACGAGTAGTGAAAGGGTCACAATCTGTTGAGCATTGCACAGACGCACCTGAGCAGCTGATGAAGTCAGTGCCAGTTCAGGCCACTCACACTCGGAGGACTGTGGGAGGGCCTGGCGATGCTCAGCTTTTGGCTGATGACGTGCCTCTGGAGTGATCAACAAGGCAGCAGATGCTGGAGCTGCAGCATGAGATGTGTGAACATCTGGCAGAGCTTCCAGAGGCTTTGAGCAACCAAGCGCAGATGTTGGAGGAGTCCATTCAGGCAATGAGTGCAGCCATGACTCTGGCGAGTGTGCACATGGCTTCCTCCAATCAGAGATGGAAACCCTCATAGAGAGCTACAGTGGATGCTGGAGGTACACGGGGACCTGCATGCCATTGCCTCCTCCATGAGCTCAGTGGAGCAATGGCTGGGCGAGAGGGGGTCCAGATGCCTGGAGTCAGCTCCAGGTGCACGAAGGCCTGAGTTGAGCAGGGAGGGACAAGTGTGCCCTGAAACAGAAGTGAAGCGGCTGCCTGAAGCATCTGGGGGATCCGCTCAGGAACGTGGCCTGGACAGCGGCTCCTCAGCCTCTCTAATGGTGACACCAATGCTTCAGGAAGCTGCAATGATAGAGGTGGTCCTGCACCTGTGCACGGGACCCCCAATATGTCGGGGCCTTCAAGGCCTCAGGCAACTAGAGGATGACCACCACAGCCATCGAAAGCCATGCAGCAGAAAGGTCAACAGACTGCCTCCACTTCAGCTGACAATGCGGGGGGAGCATCATATAGAAGCACCGGCAAGCATGTGAGAAAGACCACCTAGCTGCACTAGGGTATCACTGGGTTCAATTATGTATTTAGATGTCACTTTGTTGTTTCATTGTCTGTAATGAATTATGATATGCTGCACCACAGAAAGATTCCTTCAGTTATTAATACACTACTGGGCCATTAACAGATAGTTGGCTCTCACAAAGGGTGTGATGGGAAAGAACACACCGGATGAGGTCAATGCATTTCCCATGCCGTGACTTCATGTGAATGGGTCCAGGGATGTGGTAAGGACATTCGTCCTATGGCCTACTTGATGGTCGCTCAAGTTGTCCTGTGACAACTATAGTATCTCTCCTCCACATGTGTGAATGGGTTCCGCATAGGCGTCAGTAGCCACCTCTTCAGTGGGTAGTTCTTATCACCCAGTATCTGTCTTTGAAGGCATGTGGGGGGCCTGTAAAGGTCAGATGCCTGGAACTGCCTTAATATATAGGTGTCGTGACAGCGTCCTGAGAATCTTGCACAGACCTAAAGGACATTGAGGGAGACGAAGCCCTTCCTATTGATGAAGGCTGCTGTCTGGTGTATGGGAGCCTTGATGGCCACATGCGTACAGTCAATGACACCCTGCACCTGGATGAATCCAGTGATGGCCCCAAATCCTACAGCCCTCTCAGCCTGGCTGTCCAGATCAGTGCTAAACCACATATATTATCCGGCCCTCTGGAACATGGCATTGATGACCGTCTTGATGCAGCGATGAACCGTGGACTGTGAGATCTCTCACATATTGCCAGAAGATCCCTGGAGTGATCCTGAGGTGTAGAAATTCAATGCCATGGTAACTTTCAACACTACAGGCAATGGGTGCTCACCACTTCCTGTTGGACTAAACTCCTCATACATCATCGCGCACAATTCTATGACCACCTCCCTGGAGTGCTGCAGTCTTTGGTGACACTGGTGTTCTGACATTTGCAGGAAACAGAGCCTCTGATGGTAGATCCTCTCCGGTGGGTGGCATCTTATGCATGTAGGAGGCTGGCTATATGTCCCTGTGCACCCTCCTCGTCCATGTCCTCTTCTCGGCTCTAGATCCTGGTGCCCCTCTGGATGCTGCAGCCCCACTCCTGGTGGCTGCAGCTCTCTTCCTCTCTGATCCTCTTCACTGGAGGTCTCAAGGCCTGACTGAATGAGGCCCCACCCCATCTTACTCTGTACATAGAAGTGCCAAGTTAGAGAGGACACTCAAGCAGAATGGCTCTGCTGTGCCAGCCAAGTTTGGCTTGCTTCCAGACTGCTACTGTCGCTGTCTACCCAGTTTCACCCTCCCTACCAAGCCACACTACCTCTCACAGTGGCTGCTAATTGCAGCCAAGACTGACATTCTGCTGAGCTTCTGCCTCTTTATAGCTGCAAGGCTCCGAAGCTTGGTGGTTTTTGTGCACCTCTCAAAATAGAAAAACCCTGGTAAGATTGGAAGTAACTGCCTGTTTAACAGGCTTAATCACCTTCCACCACCTTCAAGTGTGGCCTCCTCCTGCCAGTCCAGCTGCCTGTGGGAATATCCCCTGACAGCATGAACATCGGGCTTCCCTCCCAACGCCATTTGCTGCCCCTCCTGCCTCCCAGCCAATCTCCAAAGCACTGGCAAAATCCCAGCCTAAATCTCAATAAGCTCTAGGCAGCATGCACCACTGGGAGAATGCACAAAAAGGTTACAGTGCCTTAATTAACCCTTAAAAGACACTATATTTCAGCGGAGTATGTTTTCCACTTCATTTTGTTTTCTCGTCCATTGGTGCATTTACAAATTATAGTCAGGTGCCTTTTCAACAAAATTCTCAAGTGTCATACACCAATGTGCATCTTACAGTTAGTCAAGGTTCAAGGAACTGTATAAACTGGAGTGCACAGTGGCGCAGTGGTTGGCACCACAGCCTCACAGCTCCAGCGACCCGGGTTCAATTCTGGGTACTGCCGGTGTGGAGTTTGCAAGTTCTCCCTGTGTCTGCGTGGGTTTCCTCCGGGTGCTCCAGTTTCCTCCCACATGCCAAAGACTTGCAGGTTGGTAGGTAAATTGGCCATTATAAATTGCCCCTAGTATAGGTAGGTGGTAGGGAAATATAGGGACAGGTGGGGATGTGGTAGGAATATGGAATTAGTGTAGGATTAGTATAAATGAGTGGTTTATGATCGGCACAGACTCGGTGGGCCGAAGGGCCTGTTTCAGTGCTGTACCTCTAAATAAAAAATAAATAAATTATGTAACTGTATCAGGATCCTATTCTGAAGAGCTATATTGAATCAAAAAGCTTTAAAAATCAACATATGGTCTGCTTGATAAAAATCATGTAACAAATGCTGTGTATAATCAAAGAATAGGTTCATAAATAATTTTTTTTGGATTTTAAACCATCTGAGAAATTGCTGAATCTCAAACAATTCAATTGCCCATGGCTCTTGACGGCAATTTTCAGAGTTTGAAATGTCGCATAGTATAATTCTTACCGTCAGTGTACTTAATGACTCGAATGGTAGAATCACCTTCCCCAAATCGTGTAATAGGTGTCAGACGAACCTCGTAGGCCTCAGGCTTCAAAAGTTCAGTCAGGTTGTGTGTGATTAACTCTCCTGGTTGGATCAGAGTATTCATTGAGATTTCTTGTTCCCACCAGCGCTGTTGGCCAGTCTGAAAATAAAGTGAACAATAAGATTGATCAGTACCAGGAATCACTTCAACAGTTTTTTTTTGTTATAAAAGTAGTTACACTCAGAAAGCAAATATTCTGAGACTTGATAAGAAGAGAAAGCCATTTGAACCTGACTGCTTCAATTTGAGTTTCACCGTTTAAAAAACGTTAAAATTCTCTATTCCGCAATCAATCAAAACTAAGACTCGGCTGATCCAGATTTCTACTTGTGCTGTTGACCTGAGTTGCAATATCAATGATTTAAATTTATATGGTGGGAGGATTTTTAACTCTCAGGCGGAAAGCCAGTAGAACATGCGCCAATCACCAGGGAGGTGCTGTGAGAGACCAAGTCTGAAGAGGAGGAGTCACAAGAACCCACATTCAGAAGACCATAGAGGCTGGGATGTAGGGCTGTAGGTGGTTGAAAATGTAATCCATCCCTTTTTTACCTCTAGGCCTGACTATTCTAATCGGCTCCTGGCCAATCTCCCACATTCTACTCTCCGTAAACTTGAGGTCATTCAAAACTCTGCTGCTATGTCCTAACTTGCACTAAATCCCACTCACTCATCATCCCTTTGCTCACTGAGCTACATTGGCTCCTGGTTATGTAATGCCTCAATTTTAAAATTCTCATCCTTGTTTTCAGATTCCTCCATGACCTATCTCTGTAATCTCCTCCAACCCTTCAACCTGCTGAGATATCTGTGCTCCTCTCCTTCTGGCCTCTTGTGCACCCCTGACTTTAATTGCTCCACCGTTGCTGACCATGCCTCCAGTACCCACGGCCCTAAGCTCTGGAATTCCTTCCCTAAACCTCTCTGCTTCTCTACCTTATTTTCCTCCTTTAAGGAGTTGCTTAAAACCTACCTCTTTGACCAAGATTTTGGTGGTTTGCCCTAATATTTCTTTATGCGGCATGAAATCAAATTTTGCTTTATCATGCCGTGAAGCGCCTTGGGACGTTTTATTATGTTAAAGACGCTTTATAAATGTAAGTTGTTGGTGTTGTTGTAGTGACAGGTGAAACACTGAGGATTTGCAAATGACTTTGAATTCATGTGCTGGGATGCAGGAAGCTAGTGGAGGTCAGCAAGGCAAGGGGATGAGGACGCGAGCAGCAGAATTTTGGATGAACTGGAGCTTATGTAGGAAGAAATTTGGGAGGCAGTGAGGAGGGTATTCAAAATATTGAGTCTTGAGATAACACCATAGATTTTAACAATGTAAGGGAGTGACCTGGGGGGTGAGGTCAGGCTCGGTTGCAGAATTGAAAGTGCTGTCGTTTTGACTAATTGGATATGGAGTTTCAAGATCAGCTCTGGGCCAAGTTGAACACCGAGACTAAACCTGTTTGGTTCGAAATAAGTGAGCAGAGATGGAAAGGGGTAAAGTCAGGAGTTAAGATGTAAAATTCTTGGCAGGAGCTGAATAACATGGTTTCACATACCTGAAGCCCTTTTAATCACATGCAGATAAGATTAACAAGTCAGGAGTGTGGTGGAATACTCTTCACTTGCCTGGATGGGGGCAGCTACAACAAGGTTCAAGAAGCTCAGGACCATCAGCCTGTTTGATTGGCACCCCATTCACTACCTTCAACATTCACTCCCTCCACCACCAGTGCACAGTGCCAGCAATATGTACCATATACAAGATGATATGCAGCAACTCACCAAGGCTCCTTAGACAGAACCTTCCAAATCCATGACCTCTACTGCCTAGACAAGCAGATGCAAGGGAATACCATCACCTCTAAGTCATGCACCATCCTGACTTGAACATATATCTCTTTTACTTCATTACGGCTGAGTCAAAATCCTGGAACTCCCTACTTAACAACATTGCGGGAGTACCTTCACCGCACGGACTGCAGCAGTTCAAGCAGGTGGCTCACCACCACCTTCTCAATTGTAACTAGGGATGGACAATAAATGCTGGCCTAGTTAATGACACCCACATCCCAAGGATGAATTTTTAAAAGTAACAATATTATGGTTGGTGCCCCAGAATACAAGTTTTCTAGTCATATAAGCATGTTTAAATTGGTTGCAATTTGTATTGCAATGGAACATAGCATTGAGACCCAAACCCTTACTAAGGATACAATATTGCAGTGAAGTTAGGTTCCTGACCAATCCCCAACCTATATTTGCTCAAGGTGATTTCAGATTTCTACAGCTCAGACTAAGAATCTTAGTGCCAAGGTCATTTGTAATAGTCACACTGAAATTCAGTCTCTAAACATACATTGCTTCATTGTTAGAAACAAGGTCGTAGTTCTGGTATAATTCTCCTTTCACAGCTGAAGATATGAGAACAAACAATTAGAGTTCAGTGCACAATGAGAAGATAGCAAGTAATAAAAGATGCATTGGAATTTATATTTACGATGTTGCCACAGCATAACCATGAGCAGTGGCACCAGGACTGGGACACAGAATGCACCCTTTCTAGCCACCTGAAAAAAAGAGTCCACAAAGTTCATTTTCAAATGAAACATGGCTGTCTGATGTCAGGAATAGGTTTGAGGGAGTGTACAGATGCTGCCTTCTCAGTAAAGTGACGACAAAGAAGTAATTTGTACATCTGAACACAAAAGAACCTCAGAATTTCACCTGGGACAAATGAAAGCCAACTGGTTAAACCAAGTGAGAAAGTAGATCTTGTGTAATGTGAGGGAAGTTGCTGTCAATGCACTTTGGATTTAAAACTCCCCTGCAGTCAGTAAAGTAACTCTCAGCTCTGAATGCAATTACTGTTTATCGTTTCTGCAAATACTATAATTTCATGGGTATGTGCTCCCCTGTTAAGAGGCAAACCAGCCCGTGAATATGGTAAAACCTCAAGCGTAAGGAAATTGAAACAGCTCGAGGACTTTATAGTTGATAGGTGGTTCCAAATAACCCCCCATAGTTAATTAATTTGAACAATTTGACATTCTGAATCCGCATGAAAGGTTAGAGTCCAGTTCATTTTTATTATAAAGATCAATTAAATAACAACCATTAGCATTGTACTTATTCTTTAACTTTCTGTAAGCACAGTAAGAGTCATGTGATATAAATTACTATGAACAGTGAGTAGTCCCAGGATTGCAAACATATCATGCCTGTAAGTGTTTTTTAAAATTCTTTCATGGGATGTGGGTGTCGCTGGCAAGGCCAGCATTTGTTGCCCATTCCAACTTGCGCTTGAATTGAGTGTCTTGCTCGGCCATTTCAAAGGGCAGTTAAGAGCCAACCACATTGCTGTGCGTCTGGAGTCACATGTAGACAGATTTCCTTTCCTAAATATCATTACTGAACCAGAATGGTTTTTACAACAATCAATGTTAGTTTCATGGCACCATTACTGAGACTAGCTTTCAATTCCAGATTATTTAATTGAATTTATTAATTAATGGAATTTAAATTCCACGAGTTGCCATGTGATTTGAACCTGTGTCCCCATGACATTAGCCTGGGCCTCTGGATTACTAGTTCATTGACATTACTACTACACCACCGTCTCCAGACATAATGTTATGTGACTAATTAATTACAATGGAGCAGCACCTAAGGTTATGTGACAACCCCAAAAAGCAGCCTCAGTTACCTCCAGTTATTGATTTGAACATAAAATTACACTCAAGCACCCAAATCCAATGGGATATTAATGAGAATGATAATATTTCATGAGGGTAAACATGCTAGAATTCTTGAGTAGCTGCATGCATTTTTAACATGTTTAGCCCATTAGTGAATATGCTGGGCCATGGCAGTAGTGAGAGATATGCAGAACTCTGTCGCTCCCTGAGTAATGTACTGTTTGCAACCCCTTCCTCCTAAAGGCCTGCTCAGGTCTGCAAATGAGACCTGACCCAAGCCCGACAGAACCTCATCCTTCGATTTTTCCCGCGCCCGACCCGACCAACAGTTTACTTACCTTCCGTTTTTCACTTTGTTCCTTACCTGCGCAAGCTTAAAATAACTGTAACAAAACCACCTTTAAAGCCCAAAAAGTAAATTAACATTAAAGTCACTTACCTGAGGTGTTGATAGAGCTCGTCCGACCTGGCCCGACCTGACCCGAGCCCGAATGCCGGAGTGGAAGTGTGACCCAAACACGACACATGTTGTCGGGTCCCGTCGGATTCTGGTCGGGTAGCCGGCCTTTACTTCCTCCCACAACATTAAGTAGTCTTTAGTAAAGGCCAGCTACCCTACCCGAACCTGACGGGACCCAACGACATGTGTCGGGTTCGGATCGGGTCGGGTCGTACTTCCAGGTCTGGCATTCGAACTCGGGTCGGGTCGGGCCGGGTCGTACATGCTCTATCACCACCTCAGGTAAGTGACTCCAATGTTAATTTACTTTTTGGACTTGAAAGGTGGTTTTGTTACAGTTATTTTAAGCTTGTGCAGATAAGCAACAGTGAAAAACGGAAGGTAGGTTAACTGATGGTTGGGTCGGGCGCGGGAAAAAAAGGAAGGACTCGGGCCGGGTTTCATTTGCAGACCCGAGCCGGCCTTTAGTCTTTAGGACAACACATGTATCTCGTTACAAAATGATCTGATGAAAGGTCACGACCTGAAACATTAACTCTGTTTCTCTCTCCACAAATGCTGCCTGACCTGCTGAGTATTTGCAGCATTTTCTGTTTTTGTTTCATGTACATCATTGCTGTTTGTGGGATCTTGTTGTGCATAAATTAGCCATATTACAACGGTGACAATACTTCAAAGACTGAAAAATGCTTTGAACTGCAATCGCTCAACTCAACTGAGCAGAGATTGGGACAACACTCACTGAACAGAAACACCTTCCCTACAAGAATAGTTCAACACCTGAGAACACAGGAAACTGTTAAATGAGAAGATGAAAAAGTCTGCACACAACACAAAGCAATAACGCAGGATATCTCACCAAACCAAGGTAAGGAACAAAAAGACAAGATTGTCCAAAACACTGGAAATAGAAGACCCTTCTCACCTCATTTCTCTTTGTTCCCACTTCCCTCGCACAACAGAACGTTGCCCTTCCTTCATGGAATATGGGCTGAATTTAATGAGCCTTCCGCCGGTTCATGGCAGCGTTCCCTTGCGTCACGTGTGCAGCCATACCGTCGTGATTATGTGGTGACTGATCATAATGGAGGCGCCGGTCATCCCCAATCATGTGGCAGGGGCAGGAGGTGAGAGGCCAATTACGGCATCAGCTGACAGCGGTTAAGGTGCAGGCGCCATCTGTAAACGCCTGCCAGCCCTGCAATCACTCCTGCCTTGCAGTCAATAGAAGCTCTGTGTACTTTATTTAGAGATACAGCACTGAAACAGGCCCTTCGGCCCACCGAGTCTGTGCCGACCATCAACCACCCATTTATACTAATCCTACACTAATTCCATATTCCTACCACATCCCCACCTGTCTCTATATTTCCCTACCACCTACCTATACTAGGGGCAATTTATAATGGCCAATTTACCTATCAACCTGCAAGTCTTTGGCATGTGGGAGGAAACCGGAGCACCCGGAGGAAACCCACGCAGACACAGGGAGAACTTGCAAACTCCACACAAGCAGTACCCAGAATTGAACCCGGGTCGCTGGAGCTGTGAGGCTGCGATGCTAACCACTGAGCCACTGTGCCGTACTGTGAAGCAGCATAAAAATTTACAGCACTGTTTCCTACTCCATCAAACCCTCCCACAGAAAGAGTGGACAGAATGGCCGAGGGTAGAAAAAGGGTGGCCCACGCTTCAGTGAAGCCTCCCTGCAGATTCTTTCCCAGGCTACAAGGGACAGGTGGGAGGTTTCCCCAGCGATGGAAAGAAGAGGTCCTCCTGCCTGACCAAGCACGCCTAGATCAAGATCACTGAGGAGGTCAGCAGCCGTGCAGTTACTTGATGCCATTGCAGGAAGCGGGTCAATGACTTCCTGCGTTCAGCTGAGGTGAGTGCTCCATTCCAATGCTCTTTTTGGGGTTTGCATGTGACTATGTGGCAGGGTGGCAGGGTGGGCAACATGGCGAGTGTGCTACTACCAGCATGATGGCAGACAGGTTATAACCTCATCATGCCAGATGCATGGTTGCATCTGGGCCACATGCCACCCTTGTTCATACCTCACCCCCAGTAAATCCCATGACAGCGTTGTGCCATCATGAGATATATCAGTTCCCCCAGTTGAGGACTGGGGCCCATAGTAGCAAACCAGTCATGGTGAAACGTATGCCAATTTATAATTTCTCCATCCTTCCTCTTGCAGGAGAAGAGACCCATAACAGGAGGGAGGCGGCCAGGACTAGTGGAGGGGTCCCATACATTTGTCCTCTCAGCCATGCCAAGGAAGAGGCTTTAGAACTGGTGGGGAGCCAAGGCAGGCGTTTAATAACTAACAGGCAGATTGGAGTCCCCGCACAAGAATGATTATTGCCGTTCATCGAAATATTCATGAATTATGGGGAACCACATCAGGCATGTTTGGAATTATGGGATGTGTGCAGCCTAATCCACACATGTTTCTGTTCTCATGCAAGTCAGCATTTGCAGGAGACTGCAGCCACAGAGGGGCATCCATCAACCTCTGAGGAAGAGGACCACTCAGAGGATGCACCGTCTCATGACTCTCCTGCACCTTCCACCAGCGCAGGTACTTTCACCTGGTGGGTAATCGATCGACATTAGAATCAGGGTCACAAGCTGGTGACAGCACTGCACACGTGCCTGAGCAGCTGGCTGAGGAGGCTGAGACAGCCGAGGCCTCCGACAGTTGGAGGACTGTGGGTGGCCAGGCCCATGCTGAGCCCCAAGCTGATGAAGAGCCTCTGGTGTCGACAGCGCATGCCATGCTAGAGTTAAAGAGAGGATAGGCAACATATGGCAGAGATGCCAGAGGCCATGGTAAGGCTTGAGCGGACAATGGAACAGTCCATCTATGCTATGACTACTGTCATGTCCCAGGCACATGAGCTAATGGCTTCCTCCATCAAGATCTCACACATGCACGCAGACCTGCACACCATCGCCTTGGCCATGAGCTCAACGCAACAGTGGCAAGGTGAGGGAAGAACCCGGGGCCTGGCAACTACTCCCACTCCTAGTCCTCCTCTGGTAAGCAAGGAGATTCAAGTGACCCTTGAAAGGGAGGAGGAGAGATTGACCTCCACATCTGGGGGCTCTCCTCAGGGCACTCTGAGTGTGGACACAAACTCCTTAGCCCTTCCTCCGGTGAACCCAGCTTAAGCAGCCATGAAATCCGAAGAGAGTCCTGCACCAGTGCAGGAAACCCCCAGACAGCCGGGGCTTTCCAGGCCTCAGGCACCCAGACGACGGCCACTGAAGTCATCTCAGGCCAAGCGGTGCCCTGATCAGCAGCCTGCCTCCAGCACAGCTGCTAGCACAGGGGTCACACTGCATAGGAGCACCTGGAAATGTATGAAGAAAAGCACCTGGTCACACTTGGGGATTCATGGGTGTTGCAAATATGTTCTTTGGAATTTAATTAAACGTTCTTTTGTGTTAATTATTAGCCATCATTGTGTGAAAACCATGTTCCAACATGCCTTAATTGTGAGTTTATGACTTCCACCCTCCCCATTTATTGCAGTGCCAATGTAACCACAGCTCTCATTATCATAGAAATGTGACTGCAGATCTCATTAACATATGTTCTTCCTTGGCACTAGCGCACATTGCAGCTGGTTGGCATTCAGGGAACACAGATGGAAAGGAGGCAGCAGACTACGTGGAAGAAGGTGAGTCCTAATTGGATTTTAAGTGAGGGGACCTCAGGGTGACTGAAAACAGGTCATTAAGAGGTTGTCTCTTGCATCTTGTGTGTGTCGCTCAACATGTCTTTCCTCCATCACTGTGTTCTTATCATCTATTGCTGGTTGTGCCTGTCTCCCCTCTGCATCCTCCTCGTCAGAGGATGATTGTCGCTCAGGCTTATCTTCCTCATGTAAGGCCTCCCTGCTCTGCAGTGTCAGATTGTGCAAAGCACAGCAAACCAGCACAATACATGACAACCTTGCTGGGGCATACTGCAGGGCTCTACCAAATTGATCGAGACAGCAGAACCTCATCTTCAGCACAATGGTTGCTTGGGTGGAGCCATGGCAATTGCTGTATCTCTTGTTCCGTGAGGTGAGGAGGGGCCACAAGGCTCCCCCCTTACCCTTCCTCTTGTTTGACCACAACAGGTTTTATTCCTTTTTTAAACACAGGTTGCGCTTACCTGTGTGAGTGTTTTACCTTTTACCTTTGTTGTGATTGCAAAGAACCAATCGGACAGGTTTTCTTGAGTTTAAACAAGAAAGAGGTGAGTTTACTGTACTTAAAAAAACTAAACCTGATCTATATAAAATAATAAAATTATGCTACCCTTTCAGTCTCGCACGCACACGAGAATCATACACACAAATAGAGTGCAGAGTGATAAGAAATAGTTTGGTTTGGATTAGAGCCCAGAGCAAGTAAAAATTAATACAGTCTGTGGAGTTGGATGATTCCCATTGTCTTCCAGCTGAAGTTGTGATCTTGAAGTCTTGCCTTGTGGCTGGCCCACCTGGCTCAGGATTTTCTTGGTGACAGAATTGTATGTGACTTTCTTCCCCTGGGGTCTCTGTCTGTAGTAATCTGTAGGCTTGGATGGTCCACAGTCGCAGACAGTTTTTAAACTTGTGATATTATCCGGAGAGAAAGAGAGAGAGAGAGCGCGCGAGAGAGAGAGAGAGAGAGAGAGAGAGAGAGAGAGAGAAAGAGTCCCACAGGCGTTCTGCCTGGTTATCACATGAAGCCTGTTGGCTTCAAGGTCTCAGTAGCTTGTCTGCTGTGTGTAATAAAACTCCCAGTTTTACACAGCCTGGAGAGACTGTCACATGGTTTTCTAAATCCCCCTTGTTTTTGATGAGGTCCAAAGTCAAAAACCCAAATGGAGGGACGTCTCCATTCATGAATGCCTCAAGATGGCTTTGAATGTCTCGCTAATGAGGATGATATGGGTAATCTGCTAAAGCAATGTTCTGGATGGGCTTCTTGTTCGACATGAGTCTCCAATTTGATGTCCTGGAATGTGAGGTATTTCAGATGCAAATTGCATCTTGGCTGCCAGCTTTTTAAAAGTTAACTGTAGGATCCCAGCTCTTTTTTTTAATTAAAGGCTTAATGTAGGTTTCCAACCGATGAATTAAAAAATCCTCATTTGGCATAGCAGATTTTCTCCTATGCTGCATTGTGAGGGTTCCTCACAGGCATCAGAAGCTCTGGGGAGAATTTTATGCTCTCCCCCCACAGTGGGTTTGGAGGCGGGGAAAGCACCTTCCCGCCTCTACCAAAATTAAGTCCAGGGCGGGAAAGCACGTAAATGTCCTTCCCACCTTGTCACCAATTGAGGCCCTTAAATGCGCAATAATGCCCAAATAAGGGCCTCATACCACCATCGCCGCAATTAGCCAAGTGGCGGGCGGGCCTGTTGCTGCACGGGGAGCAAGAAAAACCATGCGCATTGCTTGCCAGATCGGGGGGGAGGGGGGCGGGTGTGGGGGTGGGTTCCCTCGTTAAAAGGCACTTAGTGAATGAGGGACCTGGCATTTGTAAGGAGGTGGCCCGCTGAGAGCCACCCCCTGCCCTTGCTGCCGACCCCCCCTACATCCCACTCCCCCACGATCCGCACCCTGTGGGACCCCTCCCGCCCCAAGATACCTGTGGCTTGGGTCCATCGCTGCTCCTGGCCTCAGGTGGCTGCTCCGTCGACAGCAGCCACTGCCTTTGCAGTGGTGCTGCTATGTTAAAGAGCCGCTGGCCTCGGATTGGCCACCAGCTCTCAGACAGCGGCTCTTCCATCGCCGGGGTCCTTGATCCACGAAAAGCCCACCACTGTCCAGTTTAGTCCCTAATTGGCACTTGATTCGGCAGGCTGCCCTCAGAAGGGGCAACGTGGGTTCTTGACATCGTTTTGCCAGACGTCGAGACCCCTGTCACCCGAATAAAATCCAGGCCCACGTGATCAATGGGTAGCCCTTGTCCCCGAGAAACCACCCCTGAGGGCAAGCAGGAGCGATTGAAAAGCTGTGGCACTGGGACTGCAAAGTATGTAGGTGTCGTGGCTGCTTCCTGGGAAATGGGCACACACCTGCAGGAAACACTTTTGGTGGTCGCAGACCAGTTGAACGTTGATTGAATGGAAGCTCTTCCTGTTGATGAAGGCAGCTGGCTGGTCCGTGGAAGCCGAGATGGCCGCATGCGTGCCTTGCACCTGTAGGAATCCAGCGATGGCCCCAAAACCAATGGCCATCTCAGTCTGTCAGGGTCAGTCTGGTAGTGCATATAGTCGCTGTCCCTCTTGAACAAGACAATGGACACCTCCTTGATGCAGCAGTGCAGTGCGGCCTGGGAGACCTCACACATGTCCCCTGTGGATCCCTGGAAAGATCTGAATGGGTAGAAGTTCAGTGCCACGGTAACCTTCAGGGCCACTGGCATAGGGTTACCCCTAAATCGCAGAGGTCTCATGTCACCCTACAGAAGGGTGCAAAAGTCGGTGACAGCCTCCCTGGAGAGCCGTAGTCTTCACTGAAAGTGTTGCTCGGACATCTGGAGGGAGCTGATGCGAGTCCTGTAGACTCTTGGGCTTACGTGGACCTTCCTTGGTCTGCCCGGCTGCCGCTGCTCTCGTCATGGAGTTTCAGGGTCAGGCGCAGCTGCCTCTTGGGGCCCCCCCCCCCCCTCCGTCAGAGGTGCCTCAACACGTCAAGAGGATCCAAAAATACCGGGTGTATGAGACCCATGGCAGGTGTCTTGGGGCCTTCACATCGCTTCAGATGCAGAGACAAGCCTGTCTTGGAAACTATTATTATCACTATTTGCGCGACAGAATGCCTGATGTACCTCAGAACTCAAACTTACTGATAGACCACCATCTTTTCCAGCAGTGTGAGACCACAGTAACACGGCAGTTATGAAACCCTATAATGCCCACCCACACCCAACTTAAACCCTTGCAGAGCCCCCAATAAACCCATCCCCTTACGGAGCCCCCGATGCACACAACCACTTGCAGAGCCCCCTGATACACACAGCCCCCTTGCAGAGCCCCATGATACACACAGCCCCCTTGTAGAGCCCCCGATACACACAGCCCCTTTACACAGCCCCCGATACACATAGCCCCCTTGCAGAGCCCCCAATACACACAGCCCCCTTGCAGAGCCCCCGAAACATATAACCTCCTTGTAGACCCTACATCAGCATATTGGCAATGGCCTCAGAACCCTCCACTTCCCCCTCTGCTGCAGTGGTCAGTATACCTTCCTGCTTGCCTCAGTGCCGCCAGCTTTTAATGGTTGCAAACCTGAAGGCGCATGAATGCCACCCACCATTCACAAAATCATAGTTCG
Source organism: Heterodontus francisci (assembly GCF_036365525.1). Classification (NCBI taxonomy): domain Eukaryota; kingdom Metazoa; phylum Chordata; class Chondrichthyes; order Heterodontiformes; family Heterodontidae; genus Heterodontus; species Heterodontus francisci. The sequence continues at coordinate 41,177,342 of NC_090379.1, forward strand.
CTCATTAAATCATAAGTAATTACATTGAAATTCATGTTAAACAGTCAGCAATTTAAAATAAGTTCCTGTTGCTTTGGGGCGTAAATTTCGCCATTGTACTTTCCCGCCTCTGACAAAAGCGGGAACTGATGTCACAACGCCGTATTTCCAGCAGACGGTTCCACTGCGAATCTCTGTCCTCCCATGCCACCATCCCTACCTTAAACAGCCAATCAAAATTCAGCCCACAGCCTAACACCCCGTCTCCTGAAAGAACCCTCCTTGGTACCAGTCCTTGGTATCAGCCTCCAGCTGAAATCCCATCCGAACATTCTTCACCTGCCACCAGGCTGAAATCTAGTTCTGCACCTCCCCCCTCACCCAACACTGAGCAAAAATACAGCCGTTGCTCTCCACCCACCAAGCAGAAATAAGCACACCATTCTCTCCCATCTCCGAGAAAGGAGTCCACAGCCTCCCCCATCACCCAGCAGAAATGTGTACACAAATCCCCAACCCAAGAAAACTGAAAACTCCAAAACTGAACTGAAATCTGCTGTTAACATCCCATTCTCCTTCGCTTGGCAAAAAGTCAGCCAAACCCTCCTGCCCCCCAAACCTCCCACTGAGGTAAAACCTGACCCTCCTCTTCTACAACTGAGGGCTAAGAAGTCCTGCTACCTCCCATCCCAGTGAAGGGAAACCTAGCCATCTACCTCATCCCTAATGAGGGCAAAGACAACCTTACCTGTCCACTGAAGAATAATTCAGACTTCCTCCCTCCCCCACCCCTATTGGTGACTCCATGTGTTATCCCCGTTGGTGAACTAAGTTATGCAATATATAGCATTGTGCACGGTATTGCAGAATACCGCCAGACCAATCCCCAACCATGTCTGCCGCACGTCCCATACCTCAACCATGTCCGTTCTATTTCCCACATTTCTGTCCTCACCCCTTCTGCTCCCTTCCCTTTGTCCTTACCTTTCATTCCACCAGCCTCCACATTCAGCAGATCATCCTCCACCTCCAGCACGATGTGACCACCAAACACTTCTTTTTCTCGCTCCCTTTTCAGCATTCTGAAGGGAACATTTCCTCCATGACACTCTGCTCCACTCTTCCATCACCCCAGCACCCCGCCCCCTTCCCACAGCACCTTCCCATGCATCTGCAGGAGACGCAACAGCTGCCGCTTCACCTCTCTCCTTCGCACTGTCCAGACCCCCAACACTCCTTCCAGATGAAATAGGGATTTACTTGCACTTCTTTCAATTTAGTATACTGTACTCATTGTCCCTGATGCTGTCTCCTCTACATTATGTAGACCAAATGCAGATAGGGTGATTGCTTTGTGGAACACCTCCACTCAGTGTGCAAGCATGACCCCGACTTCCAGTCACCTGTCATTTTAATTCTTCCTCCCTCTTAGACCAGTCTCTTAGTTGCTGTGCAGAGGTAAAGAATGAGGGGAATGGAATTTTGCTGCAAGATAAACACATCACGACAGCAACAGGATAGCGGACATGGACCTACAGGATGCATTGCTGATGCTAATATACCAGTGCACACTAAAATGGAGTGAAAGTCCTTGCAATTTGTGATGGTGCTCATGGCACCGTGGATGCAGTCCATGGTGCTTTGGACCTGTGTGAACTTCAGACCTATATCCTGATCCATCTGGGCGGCCATAGAGAAAATGGCAATTATAGCAAACATGACTCTAGTCATGTGCTTAATGGAAACTGGAGACAAAGAAGTTGAGTGCTGCAGTGAGCTTGACTGTAATAGGCAATGCTGTACTATCTATGGCAGCTGGTTGCAGTCTATGTAGTGGAAGGTGGCAGATCTCTGTGACAACCTCTATGCAGAAGTGCTACCTCCTCATTCACTGCTCCTCAGAGAACTCCAAGTATATAATCCTGGGCTTATAAACTCTGTTGGGAGGCTCAGGATTGCTGTGACCATGTCTCTTTCTATTTGCACTCCCTGCAGCTGCGTTTGCTTCTTCTTCCTGATGCTATCCCTCCTCTTTCCAACTGGCAGTACAGAAGGTTCTCTGAAGGACAGAAGCAAGTTTAGAATATTCTACAGTCGTTACAAGCACTTCAACATAAGTCTAAGTAGCCAAACCAACAAGTAATACAAGCGGAATGAACTTTCCAGCATTTGACCAGAAAGCAGCTGAGAATCCCTTTAAAAACCGCTGGTAATGGCTGCTGCCCAGCTTGTATCACATAGAGATTATAAATGGGATGAGGAACTGCTGGCAACCACGTGTGCAGAGATGAAAATGGCATTGATCTTCACAACATTATCTGACCCCGATTTGTATGGTTTCATTAGGCCCTTGACCTTTTCCAGAAGGAACTCTGGTGACCTACATCAAGGTTCACCCAAAAATTGGAATGGGCAGACAACCAGCAGTAATTCGCTGCTTCTGCTCACTTAGACAACACTTGTGAATAACAGACCTGTGTGATTTGCAGTATCTGTTGTTTCTTTGTTCGATTTGACATATTCAATCATTATAAACCAATGACCTGAAATGTGTTACATGGCATCAGACTCCTACTGTAACAAAATAGCATATCCTCTGGCTCACTGTGAATTGCTAGCATTGTAAGCATGCACATCCTGTCCATCGCACTTTTGATATATGTCCACTGCAAGTTTCGAACACAGACACATTTTTGGATTTTTATGCCAGGTATTTTCTTGGGTACAGCAACACAAGCTACTCCCATAAATGGACTTTGTGTCCCCCAAGATCCGCAGGGCCCAATATCTACGTAAATGATAACAAGACCCAGGACAACAGTACGGAACCCTTACCCTGTACACTGACCCTTCGAATCACATGCACTACATACATGCACAATGTAATACTTGACTTATCAAAAATGGACTGAATGTGCACACTTAGCAGACTGAGATTCAGGCTTTCACTAAAATTATGTTTTTTTATTTACACAAGATAGCTAAGTTAATAAACTGTATAACATTCTTCCTGTTACAAAATAGCATATCCCTGTGAGTTGCGAGCATTGTATAAAATGTTTGGCATGCACTTTCTAAAGAAGTATAAATTTCACTATACTGCTTGACATACACAATAATGGACCTTCTCTCTAAACGGAGATGTTAAACTGAGCTTTACTTGCTGTAACCTCATCTGGCTTAACTCCCTTTCCAGACTATTTCAAAATTTTTAAAACACACAGCTTTTAATTTGTTGCCTGCAAATCTGAAAGTGACTAGAGACAGCCCTCCAGGTAAAACAAGCTTGCCACAAAAATACAATTCAATCTGCTTTGGAATGATAAAGGAACAAAAGGATGGCTACATTTCTTAATTACTTCAGGTCAACTATCATTCAGAGATAAGGTCGACAACCCTTCAAGATTGCCCTGGAGTCCTCAGGAATTTAAGACTAATCTCCAGAACGTTACTGAGAGAAAACTGGGAGAAAATTCAGAGGAACATTACAAAAATTGTGGTTTTTAAAAAAATTCTTTGAAACTATTTTGTTTAGTAGTTATAAAAATATTGGACATGGAGTAAAAGGTTGTTTGACTGACAGTCAAGAATCATCCAATTGGATAATGAAGCCTTATTCCTTTCCAATCAGTGTGGAAAGGTACAAAAACAAGAAATGCTGGAATCACTCAGCAGGTCTGGCAGCATCTGTGGAAAGAGAAGCAGAGTTAACGTTTCGGGTCAGTGACCCTTCTTCGGAACTGACAAATATTAGAAAAGTCACAGATTATAAGCAAGTGAGGTGGGGGTGGGGCAAGAGATAACAAAGGAGAAGGTGCAGATTGGACCAGGCCACATAGCTGACCAAAAGGTCATGGAGCAAAGGCAAACAATATGTTTTCAACACACCATTAACATATTGTTTGCCTTTGCTCCATGACCTTTTGGTCAGCTATGTGGCCTGGTCCAATCTGCACCTTCTCCTTTGTTATCTCTTGCCCCACCCCCACCTCACTTGCTTATAATCTGTGACTTTTCTAATATTTGTCAGTTCCGAAGAAGGGTCACTGACCCGAAACGTTAACTCTGCTTCTCTTTCCACAGATGCTGCCAGACCTGCTGAGTGATTCCAGCATTTCTTGTTTTTGTTTCAGATTTCCAGCATCCGCAGTATTTTGCTTTTATTTTAGTGTGGAAAGGTAGTCCGTTTCAAGGATGTCCGTGTTGGACAACCAATGGTGAGAGCATGGGGTGGGGCAGGAGGAGGAAAGAGGTCGTTTGATGAAACCTCCAGGAATATGCCCAACCACAGTTGGCAACCCTCAGAGGTTATCAGTTCATTGGGATGTTTGTCCACTCAAATGCCATCACCACTTTCAGTGAAGAATGGAGCCAACTTCCATCCTGATTGGCTGTTGACCAAAAGTCTCAAACTGAATTAACAGAATAGAATGGCACTTTAAGGAGCTAAGTAAGATAAAGTGCTTCAGAAGAATAAATGCACCTGAAATAAGCTCTTTAGCATGCTAAACTGTATGAATGTGGTATTGCAAGCAATGCAATTGTAATCTGACAAAAGGAGCTTGCTGCTCCGAAGGCTCAGTGTTGGTGCAGGTCCTCAGGAGATTCAGCCTCTATGTCTGGTGGTGTCTGTCAGACTTGAGGTATTGCACTTTAAAGTATAAAAGAATTTCACAGGAAAGAAAGCTATTTATTTCATGTTTATTTCTCCCCTCCTGCAATCTCAATAGCCTGGCCTTCCCCCAGAGGCAAAAGGTGGGGATTTAAAAGCAGCCAATCTATTGAAACCTCTAATTGACATCATGAGAGCTTATTTAAGAATACTTCTCAACAAAGAGTATCCAGGCAGTCACTTTAACAGAAAAGGCTGGTGAGAAACTTCCCCGCACCTCGACAAATGACACTCTACATCCAAACAATAGCAAGTGTGCAAGCAGGGGACTAGTGAATTTGCTCTATAATTGTCTCTCCATACACTCTCCCTGCGACAGTCCTTGGAACCACACTGATTTTACACATTGACTGCTCCATACGGCTCAGTTGATATCAGGGATTAATTCTAAATAGAAGTAGGGAATAAGCCCTTGCATTTCTATTCACAGAAATTTCAATGTCATATCAAGCCTGTCTTTTTTTAAAACCTGACAATGCCTTTAGAATTCTATGCCATTTCATTTCAAAGCTTCTCAAATATTTAGGTTATTGGAAATCTTTTTGGCTATTCCTACACCATCATCCAACTTTATATTCCATTTCTAAATAATCTGCAATAAACTTCAAAAGCGCTTCTGATGCCTAGCTCAGCCGATAGAAACCTCAGACACATTCACTGCTTATTTCTTAAATTATATCTAATGGACATACTTTTATTTATCATTACATACCATTTCCTCAGCAATTTCCTCTATCTACTTGCACATGTTTACTGAATAATAATAGAAAATAGATGACTGGCAATGAGTGACAAGAGGTTTGGGTGATGCCATAACTTATCAAAGTAAATTTGAACATACGAATTAGGATCAGGAGTAGGCCACTCGGCCCCTCGAGCCTGCTCCGCCGTTCAATAAGTTCATGGCTGAACTGATTACTCCACATTCCTGCCGACCCCCGATAACCTTTCGCCCCCTTGCTTATGAAAAATGTATCTACCTCTGCCTTAAAAATATGCAAAGACTCTGCTTCCACCGAGTCTTTTGATCACAGCTGAGTGCTGGTGGAACTCAAGATTTGAAACACTGACTTATATTCAGTGTCATTCTTTCCAACATCCAGCATTTACTTTTGGAAAAATAATATGTTATTAACTAATTTTTTTGCTAAGCACTGGACAGCCTGAGTGTATAAAAGATGAGTTGGCGTAGTTAAAAAGACAGTAAAGATGGCAGATGGTACATGGGACCTCATTGGTCAGGGCTTTCTGTGACTGCAATATATTCACTTTTATTACAAAAAAATGAACAATGCACTACTTATTGTAAAGCTTTTGTATTTGACATTACACCAGTGACTACACCTCAAGAAAAAGTACTTCATTGGCTGTTAAGCTAAGATACTGAAAAGCACCATTAAAATGCAAGCCTTTCTTATGCTGCATGTTTGAGTCCTTAAAGCTGTAGTGCCCTATTCATTGCGATAGGTGTTGAAATCACCCCTGAATCTAGATCTAAACTAGCCCAATATGAGAGAAAAAATACTCATAAATTCAGAGAAACTTAGTGCTGAATTTAATGAGCCCACCGCTGGACCTGGTAAACGGCGCCATTTCCGTCCATCTCATGTGAACTATTGTAAGACTCATAGGACTACAAGTAATATCCAAAGAAAACATGGGTTTTTATTGTAACTTAACTGGAAAATATATACACAAACAGTTACTGCATGAGCCACATCTAAATACATCTTACTCTGTTGGGCTACACCCACAACTTCCTGGTCATGTGTGACGCGACATCATTTCCTCCAGTGACCTTCACTTACAGCTCTTAAGGTGATCCCACAACAAAGTCCCACTCTACCACAATAATGCGGAGGGCGGCTATTTTGCCTAGGGGAGGTGCAGGTTTCCCCCCCCCCCACCACCCTCCAAATCACGTGGCGGGGCAGAAGGTGGGTCATTGATTGTGGCCTCAGATGACTCTGGAGCAAGTGTTGGTGCTGTATTAAAGGGCCTGCCAACCCTGCATTCACTCCTGTCCTAGATACATTGTCAGCTTGGTGCAGCCTACAACTTTGTCCGACTGGGCCATGTACACCCACCCCCCCTAATCCCCAAGGAGGGCAAAAGACAATGTCCAGCAACGACACAGTTCAGTGATACCTCCCTGCAGAGTCTCCTCCAGGCTGCAATGGAAAGGTAGGAGGTTCTCTTCCCCAGCAATGGCAAGAAGAGGTCCTCCACCTGATCAAGCAAGCCTGGGTGGAGATCGCAGAGGAGGTTAGCAGCCATGGAGTCACCCAAAGCAACTGGGACCAGTGCAGGAAGAGGGTCAGTGACCTCCTGTGTTCAGCCAAGGTGAGTGCTCCATACCAGTCACCTTCTTGAGGCTTGCATGTGACTACAAGGGAGGTTGCGTGACATGGGGAGGGTAGTAGTGCTGCGGCATTAGCTGAGCTTCCTGACAGATGTATGGCTGTTTCTCGGCCACAGGCCACCTTCCTTCATAGCTCAGCCCCACTTAACTCCCCTGACAGTGAGTGTCGGCATGAGAGACCTCAGATTCCCCAGTAGGGGTTGAGGGGCTAAAAAGAGCTGAACTCTCAAGTTGATCTGTGTGCAATTCTCAACCATCTCCATCCCTCCTCTTCCAGGACAAGAGGGGCCATAATAGGAGGGAGATGGCCCAGACAGACAGAGGGCTCCCAGATGTACATCCATTCACCTCCGCCGAGGAAGAGGCCTTTGAGCTGGTGGGCACCCAGGGTGGCCACTCAATATCCGATGTGGAGGTTGGAGTCCCTGCACAGGAGAGTGAGAATTTCCTCCTGTTGGCATGCGCATCAATATTGGAGACCCACATAATGCTCAGTAGCATCAGGAGATCTGCACAGCCAAACCCACATACATTTGTGTTTTCTTATGCAGGTAGCCATTCGCAGGGGTCTGCAACCACAGGGGGACAGTTGTCCACCTCTGAAGAGGAGGACCACTCAGAGGATGCACTGTCTCATGACTCTCCTACACCTTCCACCAGCACAGATATTTCACCTCGGTGGGTAACTGCTCGGCTTTAAAATCAGGGTCACAAGCTGGTGAGAGCACCGCACACACACCCAAGCAGCTGGCGGAGGCTGAGACAGCTGAAGCCTCCGACAGTCAGAGGACTGTGGGTGGCCAGGCCCATGCTGAGCCCCAGGCTGATGACGAGCCTCTGGTGTCGACAGCACAGCGCATGCTGGAACTGCAGAGAGAGATAAAACAACATCTGGTGGAGATACCAAAGGCCATGCACAGCTACGAGCAGACGATGAAGGAGTCTCAGGCATATGAGTGCATGTCTTTCTCCATTGAAAGGTTGGTGACTCTCAAGGAGAGCCCGATCCAACAGATCTGCGCTGACCTGCACACCATTGCCTTGGCCATACGCTCGACACAGGAGTGGCAAAGCGACAGAAGGAACAGGAGCCCAGATGCTACTGCAGATCCTGGTCCTTCTCTGGTGAGCAGGTAGTCTCAAGTGAGCCTTCAAAGGGAGGAGGAGAGGCTGCCCTCCACATCTGGGGGCTCCCCTCAGGGTGCTCCAAATGTGCCAACCAGCTCCTCAGCCCCTCTGGCCAGTGAGCCCAGCTCCAGCAGCCGCGATGCTGGAGGACAGTCCTGTACCAGTCTAGGACACCCCCAGTCAGCTGGGGCCTTCCAGACCTCAGGCAGCCTGCCTCCAGCCTAGCTGCTGTCCTCCGCTGGGGTCACAACATGTAGGAGCACCCACATATGTATTAAAAAGAGCACATACCAACCCTTTGGGTTTCACAGGTGTACCATCCACATTTTGTGTTAAATAATTAAAAGCTCCTTTGTTCAAATCATTAGGCTCCATTGTCTGAAAGTCATGTGCCATCACACCGTAATTGTGAGCTGCTCACCTCCCCTTCCCCCTTAGGGCTATGCCAATGTGACCACAGCCTTCATTAACATGCCAATGTGATGAAAGCCTTCGTTAACATATGGTCTCCCATGGGCACCAGCGTACATCGTGTCCGCTCGCAAGACAGGGACCACAAATGGAGAGGACACGACAGAGTTCAGGCAGTAAGGTGAGCCTTTATTTCACTCTCTGTGAATGGACACCAGGATGGCTGCAAATGAGTCATTCTGAAGTTGTCTCTTGCCTCCTTTGCTCGTTGTTCAACCCATCTGGCCTCCTGCCTTTGGTACCTGAGGATGTACCAGTTCTGTTGTAGGAGTTGCTGATGGGCCTCAGAGCCCAACCTTGATGATGGCCCACCCTCTGTTTCAGCAGTCTGAGAAAGCAGACCCATCACACAGCAGTTCGCCAACCCCATACTGAGCCCCCTCCCCTACCCGTCCCCAAATGCAAACTGAGGCCTCTTGCAGAGCACTGGTACCCTGGACCCCCTTGCAGAGCCCCTGGTACCTCAGACCCCCTTGCAGAGCATACAGCAATGCAGTCCCACAATGGCCTCCAAACACCCCCCCCACCCCTATGTAGCAATGCTCCATGCCAACTACCCCCGTCACGGCAATGCGCCCTCTCACCTCAATGCCGCCAGGTTTCACTGGTCGTGAATCCGGATGCAAATCAGTGCCACCCGTAGTTACAGAATCGTTCACCCGTCATTAAAGCAGTTTTAATTATACTTAAGTGTATGTAAATCTGCATTTCAGACAGTTAAAATAGGTTCCCGTCGCATTGCTTTCCCACCACTGACAAAATCTGGAACCAATGTCACGGCACCAGATTTCTGGGTGAATGGCTGCGTTGCGATTCTCCGTCCCCCCACACCACCATATTCGCCCTTGACAGCTGCACAAAATTCAGCCCTTAATTTCTCTTCTAAATGTCTTGGATTTCTCAATGATATGAAGTTCATTTCATTGTTTAATTATATGCCTAATGCTAACAGGTAAAATACTTGTGTACTACTTATATTTTACAGATAAATGGAAATTAATTAGTTCATATAAGCTAAACCTTTATCATGAAGACTATAATCCAATTCTGGTTTGAAGTAAGAAAATACCCAGAGCACACATTATCTAAATTACAGTGTATTTAGGATAAAAATCATTGACATGTTATAATTTTATATTTATCACAATGGCAGAGAAAGAATATCAAATTAGTGTTAAAACTGGCATTTTACAGTGGAGTCAACTGTTATGTTCAGGGTTAAAAAGTATATAATTTTTTGCGTGATTATTTATTCACATTATTCTGGTTTGAATTCTTGGGTGCTCCCTTTGTGCAAAATGTCAAGAAAAATCACAAGTGGAAGACCCGCAAGAGGAATATGATAATTAAGACAAAAAAATGAACATGAAGGAACATGCACATGTGCATATTCTGCTCTTTAAAATATCTTTAATATATACCTACTAAACAATAGGATAAAGTTCCATTAGCACAATAGTAAATTAACTTAGGGCCTTCATAAATGCATTTCAAATGGAGGAAAATGTAAAGCATCTGTTGAAGTAGTCCTGTATTATCAAAACTGAGCAGAATATCAAAAAAAAGCATTCATAGATGTTAAAATAAGGCTGACGGAAATTCACCTTACCCGAATTCCTATTCTATTCCAACTGCCAGGTAGATGGCGAGGAAAGCTTTTATTTACTGTGCCTGTTCACATGTCCATATCCTCCATGCCTGAATTAATTGACTTCCATTTGGTAACAGCTTGGTTATTAAATGTCCCTACATTTTCAAGTTGATGCCTAAAAAACTTTCAGTTCATAATCACAGATTGAACAAGTCCCAGCGAACCGAAAACTGCTACATGGCTTGGCTCCAAAAATGTTTCAATTAGGCTCAACAGTTTTCCATCAAAAGAGCTCTTTACTATTCAGTTTAGTTTTTCAACTTGTTGGCTTGAAAATATCATTTTTATCCATTCTGAAATGATAGAATGCAAAAGTAGGTGTCCAGAATTTTGGAGAATCAAGCATCGTGTTAATAATGTAATTCTGCAATCAAACTCCCTTTGGTCCATTTTCAAAGAAACACAGGACAGAGGTTAAGAGCAGCATTTCAAAATGGTCCTTTGCTGAAACCTTAAGCAATTTATCCAATCTGTCATCTTCGATTCTTCAGGCATATTCTGAGTGGCTTTTTGTTTGCTTTGTATGGGTCACATTATGTACCAATGAAACGCCCCAATTTTAAAATTCTCGCACTCTTGTTTTCAAAGCCCTCCATGGCTTCCCAGCTCACTTTCACTGTAAACTTCTTCATCCCTACAACCCTCCGAGATCTCTGTGCTCCTCCAACTCTGGCCTTTTGCGTATCTGTCAATAAGGCCATCTCTAATCATTTCCTTGTATCACTCTCCAGCCACATCCCCTTTCACCCTCCCAGCCTTACTTTCTTCTGTGTCCACCCCTGGAAAAAACTCTCTCCCCATTCACCTAGAACTGAACTTTCAAAATCCCAACTGTCAAGCCTTTGGCCCGTCATTCACTGCAATTACTGATTTGCTCAACGACACTTTCACTTGCCCTAGTGCCCATTAAAACCATTGCCCTCACCCTGGCTGTTCCCCTGGTATGACCCTCATCTCCTCTTCCTCAAGTCCAACGGCCACAGACTTGAACTGAATGGCAGACAACTGGTTCAGCCAGATCTGGCTGGTCCGCTTAAAGCACTATCACATCCTGCTGTTATCTTCCAAAACTGCTTCCTTTCTCTGCTGCAAAACCGTCTTCTTAACCACCACCCTCCCGCCACCACCCCCCCCCGCTTTCCTGTCTCCTCCACCCTCACTAGCGTGAGGAACTCATGTGGCTGGATTCTCTGCAGACAGGCTGGGGGATCAGGAGGGCTGGTAAAACGGAGGTGGAAGGGATCAGGTGGGATCAGTTTTCCCACTGCCACAGCATATTTCCAGAAGTGGGAGGGGGTGCCTGCCAACCTGAGGCATGTGGCCAATTAAACCAATCAATTGGCCAATTATCGGTCACTGCCCACTCCTGTCGGCATTTTATTGGTATCGAGGCACCTGACGCATGGGGAGACCACTAGGTTAAACGTGGCAGCCTCCTAGTGGCAACCCGGGAGGGAGGCCTTCCTTTATGGCCACTCCCCAGTGGCAATGGCTGCCCCATGGCTCTGATACCACCGCTGGAGGGTTCACCCCTCCGATGCCGAGGCTTGCCTGCTTGGCCCCGGCACAGTAAAAAGAAAATTGTACCTGACCTTTGAGGCTGCCTCAACATGGAGGCACCTTCTTCTTCTTCGTTCAGCTTCAGCAGTGGCTACCTCTATCGGTGGCGCTGCCAAGGCTGCCAAGCCGCTGGCCCTCTGATTGGGCTGGCAGATCTGAGAAGTGAGCCATCGTCCTCAGTGACAGCTGTGCCTGCAGCAGCCTCTTAACTGGCTGCTGACGGTAAAATGCTGCCCAGGTTCCTTCTGCGTGGGATCAGGACCCACTTTCAGTCACGGCAGTAGAACAATCTAGGAGTTGGAAAAGTTCAGGTCACTAAGATTGCGTAGAGCTGCCTCTGCAACTTCCTCCCTTGTTGTAGCCCAATGGGTCAAACTTCCTCTAAGCTTCTCCCCCACCCTATCCCTGAACTTGCACCATTCTCTAGTTTCTCGCTTATCTTCCCTCATGCGCTCTCCAAGCTCACCTTGTCCATGGGAAGCACCTCCTGATGCAAGTCCTGCTACCTCCTATTCCCACTAAACTACTGACCACAAAACTTCTTGTCTGGTTCCCATGTTAGCTGATATTGTAACGGTTCCCTCTCCTCAGGTACTGTCCCCTTCGCTTTCAAATCTACCATCTTCACCCACCTCCTCAAAATAAAACTCTTGACCCCTCCATTCCTGCCAACTACCATCCCATCTTCAACCTCCTTTTCATCTCCAAAGCCCTTCAACATGTTGTTGCCTCCCTAAAGGCGTGACCATCTTTTCTGGAACTTCATGCTTGAATCCCTATGTGATTGTGACAAAGGTAATCTATCCCTCCACATCATTCTTGACCTGTCTGCAGCCTTTGACACAGTCATGGCCAAAGAGTCACCTGCAATGGCTTTTCTTCCTGGTCCCCCTCAATTACCTCTGGTGCTCCCCAAAGATCTATCTCATCTACATGCTGCCCCTTGGTGACATCATCCAAAAACAGTTTCCACATGTCCACTGACAGCACCCAGCTCTACTTCACCATTACCTCTCTCGACCCCTCCACTGTCTTTAAATGTACAGACTGTTTGTCTGACATCCAGTACTGGATGAGCAGACATTTCCTCCAATTAAATATTGGGAAGACCAAAGCCATTGTCTTTGGTCCCCACCACAAACTCTGTTCCATTGCCACTGGCTCCACCTTTCTTCCTGACAACTGTCTGAGGATGAACTAGACTTTGCAACCTTGGTGTTGAATGTGACCCTAAGATGAGCTGCTGACCACATATCTATGCTATTACTAAGACCACCCATTTCCACTTCCGTAACATTATCCTTGCCTCAGCTCATCTGCTGCTGAAACTCTCATCCATGCCTTTGTTATGTCTAGACTTAACTATTCCGACACTCTCCTGGCTGATCTCTCACTTTCTACCCTCCAGAAACTCACAAAATTCTTCTGCCCATGTCCTAACTCGATCACATGCCATTGACCCATCACTCCTGTGCTCGCTGACCCACAATGGTTTCTGGTTAAGCAACACTTTGATTTTAAAATTCTCATCCTTGTTTTTAAATCCCTCCAAGGCCTTGCCCTTCCCTATCTCTGTAATCTCCTTCAGCCCCCAAGACCCCCGAGATATCTGCACTTCTCTAATTCTGGCCTCTTAAGCATCATTTACTTTAATCACTGCATCACTGCTGGCCCTGTCTTCAGCTGACAAGGCTCTGAGCTCTGGAATTCCCTCCCCAAACCTCTCCCCGCTCTTCCCTCCTTAATGATGCCTCTGAAAATCTACCTCTTTGACCAAGTTTTTGGTCATCTGCCTAATATTGCCTTATGTGGCTTGGTGTTAAATTTTGTTTTACAACTTTCCTGTGAAGCACTTTGGGACATTTTATCAGGTTAAAGTGCTTTTTAAATACAAATAGCCATTCTGTTGTTGCACATCCCTGATTTTCATTGTTTCACCATTGGCAGGTGTGGTTTTAGCTTCTCAAGCTCTGGAATTCCCCCCCTAGCCATCTCCAGCTCTCTACCTCTCTTTTAAGATTCACCTTAATACCTACCTCTTTGACCATGTTTTTGGTTACCTTTCCTTATATCTCACGTGGATCAGTGTCACATATGTTTGTTACCACTCTTGTGAAGTGCCTTGGAACATTTATTACATTAAACCTGCCATAAAAATGCAAGTTGTTGTTGTTAGAGTGCTTCACATTGTTCTAAGCTGCTTCACTGTAAAAGCGCTCTAAACTAGCTGAGGCAAAAGGGTATGGAAGGAGAATGAAGCATAGATGTTTATGGACTTTTCTCCCTGGTGAAGTAAAATGATAAAGAATGACAGTCTAAAAAGACAAATCAGTCACTACATATTAATGAGTTTGAACATGGAGAATTAATGAATATTACGTAAAGAGCTTTCAATGAAATGGAAGGTCGAAAGCAGCTTATCAAGAGCATGTAGCTTATCCATCACCATCTGTGCGCTACAAATGAATACCCTGGTGGTTCATAGATAAACTACTTGTGCCTTATTATACTTTGCCACATTTTTAAAGTAAAACCATGTATTAGTTGAAAATTTTGAAACATTTGAAATATTTAATAAGCAGCCAGCATTGCAGTACTTCAGTCACCCTGTCTCTCTTTTATTTATAGTTTACGGAAATTTAAGATCAATAGGAGTGGAATTTCTAAGGAAATCAGCACCTTAATCCATATCGCAGCTTGGATAAGTGGAAGAAACACCAGAAGAAATTATATTAAATCTCGACAACTGCAAGTAAAAGTATTATTCTTACCTCTTATAATCCAGCTAACCTTTCTTTCTGTCTCAGCAAACATGTGAGGACCACTGAATATTGCTTTCCAAAAGATCAAATGAAAAGATTCCCAAAACAGACATATGTCTAATCTAAATGAAATCCATGTCTAAATTTAGGTTTTTTAAAACTGCTTCATAAGTTTAATGTTTATCTCCCTAAAGTTAACATTGCAGACCAGCATTTGAAAGTAAGGATATTATTGAGCCTCCAACTTATCAGCTTTTCTCACTGAAAACCAAGGCAGCTTCTAAAGAATAATATGCAGATTACAAGTCACTCAATTTTTCTTGTATTTGTTCATGGGATGTGAGCATTGCTGGCAAAGCCAGAATTTATTGCCGATCACTAACTGCCCTTGAGAAGATGGGTCAGCTGCCTTCTTGAACCGCTGTAGTCCTTATGAGGTGGGTACACCCACAGTGCTGTTAGGGAGGGAGTTCCAGGTTTTTGACTGTGTAACATTTTTTGACTCTGCACAGTGATATATTTCCACACCAGCATGGTGTGTGATTTGGAGAGGAATTCCAGGTAGTGGTGTTCCCATGTATCTGCTGGCCTTGCTCATCTAGTTGGTAGAGGTTGCGGGTTTGGAAGGTGCTGTCAAAGGAGCCTTGGTGCGTTTCTGCAGTGAATCTTGTAGATGGTACACACTGCTACCACTGTGCATCGGTGGTGGAGGGAGTGAATGTTTGTG
Source organism: Heterodontus francisci (assembly GCF_036365525.1). NCBI lineage: Eukaryota > Metazoa > Chordata > Chondrichthyes > Heterodontiformes > Heterodontidae > Heterodontus > Heterodontus francisci. The sequence goes on from NC_090379.1 coordinate 41,192,654, forward strand.
GATGGGTTGCTAATCAAGCAGGCTGTTTTATCCTGAATGGTGTGGAGCTTCTTAAGTGTTGTTCGAGCTGCACTATCCAGGCAAGTGGAGAGTAGTCCATCACACTCCTAACTTGTGCCTTGTAGATGGTGGACAGGCTTTGGAGATTCAGAAGGTGAGTTACTCGCTGCAGAATTCCCAGCCTCTGACTTGCTCTTGTAGTAGTTATATGACTGGTGCAGTTAAGTTTCTTATCAATGGTAACCCCCCGGATGTTGATGCTGGAGGATTCAGTGGTAATAATGCTATTGAATGTCAAGGGGAGATGATTAGCTTCTCTCTTGCTGGAGATGGTCATTGCCAGGCACTTGCGTGGCGCAAGCATTACTCACCAATTATCAGCCCAAACCTGAATGTTGTCCAGGTCGTGTTACACATGGGCATGGACTACTTCAGCATCTGAGGAGTTGTGAATGGTACTGAACACTGTGCAATCATCAGCGAGCATCCCCACTTCAGATGGTGGGAAGGTCATTGATGAAGCAGCTGAAGATTGTTGGGCCTAGGGCACTACCCTGATGACTCCTGCAGGACTGTCCTGGGGCTGAGATGATCGGCCTCCAAAAGCCACAATGATTTTCCTTTGTGTTAGGTATGACTCCAGCCAGTGCAGAGTTTCCCCTGATTCCCATTGACATGGTGATGTTTCAGAACCCATGGACAGCAACATCACTTAACAAGTTTTCCATTGCTTTCCGCCTAAAGCCCTGCATCTTGATACTGTCTTACAAAAGAGAGGTCCCACTGCCTCTAACAGGTGATGGTGAACAAAAGCTCATTGACACCATTAAATATGAAAAATACTGAATGCAGTTCATAGTTTTGAAATAAATTATCTGTAAACTATCACTTTCTTTACTGTATCACATAATCTGTCATATTGTTGTGTTTGTTTTTGTTGAATATCTTTTTCTCATAATTCAGCCAGACCTTGAATCTTGAAGAGATTCTTAGCAGTGTATACAATTTCACTGCAAAGGGATTCTTCATAAACATCACTATATCAACATGGACCGTTCTCTTTGCCACTTCAAATTGTCCTTGAACAGCTAACAAATTGAAAGTGTTCAAAATGATAGAAAGATGGAAGCCAAAGCTCAAGGAATAGAATTCAAAAGCAGGGAAGTTATGCTCAATGTATTGTCATAGTCCTGTAGTTTTTTTTTCCAGGAATATGCGGTTTGCCTTTAAGGCTTGCATAGGATCAGTATTGCTTTAAGAACCAGCAAGACTCAGGAGTTATAGGAAGGTGCATTTTCATTGCCTTAGAAACAGCCATTTGGAGACTGTGATTCAAAGGGTGCATTCTCATTACCATATATACAGCCACTGGGAGTGAGTATTAAGCGATACATTTGTTACAATTCAATTTTGAACTGGTTTTTTTACTTGAAGACAGTTTGTTCTAACAGAACACAGACATAGATAACATGGACACAGACAGCTGTGGTGACAGCACCTGGAAAAAGAGCTCTCAACCATTTAAACCATTTAAGGAATAGGATTTTAGTCTGTTTATTATTCTCTCAAAATTCTAAAAAAGTCAAGCCAAAACAGAGATCTCTGGTAATTTGAACTGAAGGAAGGGAAGTTAGACTGTGACAATCTTTTATCCCTCAAAAACTCTAAAGTCAGATTGATTCTATTGAAAGTGTTTGCAAGTCGTTAATTGTTGTAATTCACTGGAGAAGGAAAGCATCACCTACTGTTGAAGTTAGACTACAGACTGTTCTACTCTGGAAGAACCTTTTTTCCGGCATCAGACAACTGTGAGGACTTCAAGCAATATTGGACTGTAAATTTGCAAGGACTCTAATTTTTTCTATTTTAAATGTTGTTTATATCTTCATAGTGTTTAAGAATTTAGTTCCTCTAATTAAAGACTTAATTTGTTGATTTAAAGACAGCTGATTTGGTTAGCCTCATTCAGGAGTTAGTAGATGATACAATTTGGCTGGGTCTTTCTTTAATTTGGAAAGTTTTAAATGATATGTTAGGCGATCTGTGGAGCGATGGGATTAAATTAACAGAGCGTTTCTCCCACCACAATCAGAATCGTATATTTTGATTGGGGGCTTTGACTAGAGTGGGCTGTTGTAAAAGTATAGAGAACTTTGGTTAGACCACACCTAGAGTATTGTACACAGTTCATATTACAAAAATAATATAGAGGCACTGGAGAAGGTGCAAAACGATTTACAAGGATGATACCTGAAATGAGAGGGTACAACTATCAGGAAAAACTAAACAGTCTCAAGCTGTTTTCTCTGGAAAGACTGAGAGGTAACAATAGAGGCCTTTAAATTATGAAAGGATTCAATGAGGTAGACATAGAGGTGTTTCTACTTGTAAGGGATTCCAAAAATAAGCCATAAATTTAGGAGAAATTTCTTTATTCAGAGAGCGGCGAGAATGTGGAACTCGCGACCACATGGAGTAGTTGAGGCAAATAGCATAGATGCATTAAAGGGAAATCTAGATAAGTACACGGGGAAGAAAGGATTAGAAGGATAAATTGATAGGGTGAGATGAAGTAAATAAAGTGGCAGATGGTTAATTTGGAGCTAGTATAGACCAGTTTGACTGAATGGCCTGTTTCTGTGCTATAAATTCTATTTAATTCTATAAAGCTAAAGGTCTATACTTTCAGCAATTTACCACTATCAGTCTTGATTGGATTCCTCATCCTCAGATATAACTAAAACCTTTGTATCCAAGATCCAGAACCTTGGATTATCTTCTGCATTTATAATTGGTGCCACAGTGTTTTAAAGAGAATAAAGGGAAGATGACTCGAATTGTCTCCTTCATAAGGTTCCTCCCTGTCCTTGCATGTTTCATTTTCTATTTGCCCACATTAGAGTCCAAAGACCACATACGTGGTTCTGCCATTATCATATTGCCACTTAAAAACTACAACAGTGCTCTTGGTTGTTTAAGTCACTGTATCTGGAAGAGCCACAAAGCCACATTTGACCAACCTGAGTTTCTTAGGTTGATGATAGCTTGCTTTATTATTAGCCAAGCAAGAACTGGGAGATGGAGGAATGCTCTCCTGTAAAACTTTATAAAATGACTACTGAAACAATGACCTAGCAGAACCCCTACAATCATTCGTGAGAATACGACTTCTCCTTGCATGCTCATAATAAAAGATCGCTCGTTTGAGAAGACATACAACTCTCGAGACATTTTTGGGTACTGGGGCACGCCTTCACCCTTACATTTGGCGTGGTCGGCAGGATACACCACATTGGGACCGCGACAATGCGATCAATCAAGGGGTGAGTAGCTTTTATTTTACCACCCTAGTTAGGAAAGATCTACCTCACAGTCGCGGTACTGGGACTTTAATTGGGTATCAAAGAGCCAATGCCTGGAGACTCGAATGCCGAGTGATCAAAGTGCACGCCAGGCTAGTAGGTCGAAGTTGAGAGAACCAGGCAGAGAGCCGTGCTGAGAAAGCCACAATGCAGAGCCATATAGTAAGTGAAGCTGCGCAGGGGATTTAGAGGTATCCAGAAGGCCATCACCGCACAGGAGACCGTGCTGAGAAAGACCGCAAGGCAGACCTTCACACAAGGTTGAGCTGTGCAGGGGGTTTAGAGGATATCCCGTAAGTCCATATACCGCGTAGGGGATTTTAAGGGCATCTCACAGGTCAATACCGCCCAGGGGACTTAAAGGGTATCCTGCAGGTCAATACCATTCGGGCAGACCACACCCTGACAGAATGACCAATAGCGCAGAAGGTCTAGATTGGGGCCTGGAGGAGTCCCTTACCAGGTTTATAGCAGATGAGAACTTGACCAGTAAAATGAAAAAAGTTGGGTGGAAATCTAATGACCCCCAGAAGTACAAAGAGTATGGTAGAAGGGCCAAAAGAAAGGTCCGAAGGATAAGGCAATTAGGATCAGAATCAATTCTTATATGGGACTCTGCTGGCGAGTCCACAAACATTTCCAAGAGCAGAAACAAAATAACAGCCAGTCCAGAGATAGAAACAAGTTTCAGGAAACGATTGGTAAAAATTACATTGGAAGTACCACAGTTGTCTAAAATGCTGTTGAAAGGACAAAAGAAGAAAAACGTGTGTGTGTGTAAGTCTATGTCGGTGTTTGGTCTCTTTGTGTGTTCAGAAATTGTTGAATGGTAAATGTGAATGTGTGTGAAGCGTCTGAGTGAAGTTGTATTAAATTAGTGTAAGTTAAAAGAAGCTAGAAGAAGCTACAATAATGATGAGTGTTTAAGTTATTAGAAAGCATTGCTTTCTAACTTAAATAAAAGCAAAATACTGCGGATGCTGGAAATCTGAAATAAAAGCAAGAAATGCTGGAAATACTCAGCAGGTCTGGCAGCATCTGTGGAGAGAGAAGCAGAGTTAACGTTTCGGGTCAGTGACCCTTCTTCGGAACAGAGAAGGGTCACTGACCCGAAACGTTAACTCTGCTTCTCTCTCCACAGATGCTGCCAGACCTGCTGAGTATTTCCAGCATTTCTTGTTTTTATTTTTGCTTTCTAACTTGCTTTGTTTGACGGTAGTGAAATTTATAGGGTGGGTCCGGGTTGCACAGATTTCGGATGACCCGGTCAGTGAGGCAGAACAGTAGATGCAGGGGTCCACATGTAAAGTCAGATAAATTAAAGCAGTCTGGCTGTTGGTGTATCAGGCAAAGTGTAAGCAGCAGGAGGAAAAATGTAGACAGTCGGAGTTAGAATTGAGTAAATTAAGGAAAGAGAAGGAAGATAGGTATGCCTTAGGTGACAGGACAAAGAGTAAATTACAAAAAGAAAGGGATAAACGAGAGGAGGAACGACCCAGACATAGAAGAGACAACTCAGTGGGCCAGGAAGGTGGAGTTCCTGAAGGCATATTGTGCAGATATATCATGGGAAAGGGAAAAGAGGGAGGCAGACGAGAGATCGTTGAAGCAGAGGTGTAGTGAAGCTGAGCGGGAGTGAGATTTACTCAGCCCTACCAGAGGCAGGGAGAATGCCTCAAGGCACCTGGGACAAAATGAAGACTTGGGTAGCTAGGGCTATGGGCCTCAGAAAAGGGGATGCATATCAGATAGTTCAGAATACTCGTCAAAGAATAACTGTGAAAGGCTGCTGCAAAACCTCTTGAAGTTTGTTTGTGAGAGTTTATCTTTTTCTTTTAGTTTCTAATTATAGTCGTTGCAAGACATTTGAAGAAGGGAGAATTGGGATTGTTGACGTAATTGACTTATTTCTGTTTCCCTTCCTTTAAATGCACGTGCTGCTCTTTTCTGTCTGTGAGTATGTGTGGATTTATTTATTTTATTTGGGTACATGATGTTTGCGAGCTTGAATTTGTGATTTTCAGTGCAATTTTAAAACTGAGACATACTGGCGCCAACTATTGACAACTGGGGATGGAGCTCCAGTTTGTTTTCCAAATATAAAGACAAGTCCGGAGCCTTGTAAAAGTCCATCAGAAACCCAGTTTTAGCCTTTCAAACTTTTGCAGCAAGTTAAAGAAGATGCAATTCAAATGTGGTTAAGCCGGGAACATCAGAACTTGGAGGTTATTCTAAAGGACAGGGAAAAGTTGCCAGGAGTAGGGGATCAAGTGATTGTTAGGGTCATACTTGCAAAACCAGGCTCAGCACCTCGTTGGCAAGGACCTTATGAGGTCCCGATGACCAGAAACACTTGTACATATGGATGTGGAAGGGAAAGACCGGTGGAAATACTGGACACAGATCAAGGAGTATGGAAACGCAAAGAATAATAAGGACTAACCGATAACAACCGGCGTCCGCTATGTTCTCTCTTTACAGGACCACGAAAACCGCAGTAATGCTGATATGTCTGGCAACCAGGTGCATGGAAGGAACCGAGTCAGTTGACTGGGGGACCCAACAAGGCCTGTTCTATAAGAACTTGAGTGATGCCAATTGCGATCGGGCGCGTGGGACGTTAAATGCCACGGTTAACAAACTAGTATGCCTAAGGAGTAGCTCAGGGCACTTGGGAAAGGGGAACAGCAGTGCCTGAAGTTGCAAAGTGTGGCAATGAAGGTTCCCTTTATACTTAAAGCAGTCATACATAAATCTAGCATCGGTATCACCCACTGTAGTTCTAACTTTATAATCCCTATTCTATCTTTATGCAGTTACTTGTTGGGTTAAGTTCTATTCAAGTTATTTGTTAATAAATTGTCTAACCAATGTGAATGTTGACTGCAGGGACCCAGTTTGGTTAATCTGTTCATTATTTGTATCCTGAACAAGAGAGGTTGTGAGACTCCATTAAATGTACATGAGCACATTGGCTAGCTTCGTGGCTGAACTGCATAGCCAGATTTACTAATTCTATTGTCACTCATAATTTTTAAAAAATGAATTGCTAGAATAATTGTGGAGAGCCAGTCGGTATTTATTAATGAATTATGGCTGTTAGCTATAATGAGCTTGCTGACTTCTAAATCATATTTAGCAAAGCAATGTTTAAATGGAAAAATTTGACGGGCAGAGGATTCTACGGTAATGGCTACCTTGAGCCAGGTGCTGGCCAAGGACCAAAAGTGGGGTCTGTAGGGGAGACTGGCATAGGGAACCATGGGATACTTGGTGTAACTTAGGTCCCTGAACTTGAGAAAGCTTGCCTGCTAGACACACAAATTATATGAATATCTAATCAGAAGGTAACGAGCTCAGGAGGGAGACACCTGAATCCTATGAAGAGCCTAAGAATCCTATGAATAGGGTAATCAAGAGATAGACGAGGTGAATAATATAATCAAGGCAGGATGAGATTAGGGAAGGCAATAGATGGGAGATGATGTAATTAAGAAACAGTTTACCAAGTAAACTTCCTGTAAAACTGTATAAAATGACTACTGGAACAATGTACTAGCAGAACCCCTACAATCATTCATGAAAGTAAGACTTCTCCTTGCATGCTCAGAATAAAAGATCGCTCATTTGAACAAGATATCTGACTCTTGAGGTATTTTTGGGTGCTGGGGCAAGCCCTCACCCTTACACATTGAAATGAAGCATGTGTGAATTTGTGTGTACAAACATGTATTGGGAAGGGAAGAAGAGGGGAAAAAAAAGAGCAAACTAGACTGGGAATCTTTACAATCAATGACTTAACTCCAGTCCCAATTTTTTGGTAATCAAGAAAATGGCATTTCCAGATTGCCATTATAATCCAACCAAAGTCAAAAATGAATTTGATTTTAAAGACATGTGTCACTCAGATTACAAAACACATTAAGATTAATTTGATGAACAACCTGTCTTGCATGGATTAATCCCCAGGTGCTGATCTCTATTAATTTGTCAGATACTTGATTCTTTTTGTTTCCATGACAACTGGTGTGATAATTGCCCCCAAAATGTTTCCAAGATTGAAGTTAAATTTTAGTAGCAGAATCACACAACTATTAAATTGATACAATATTCAAAAATCTACCTTCAGGCATATAGCATGAACAGTGCACACAAACAGCAGATTAAAGTAGTGCAAGAGAATCTATTTTCTGCATTGAGCAACTCTATTACATGACCTTAGGTCACAGCAATCAGCTATAATAGATATAATCCTTCAGTGAGATCAAATTATATGTGAAGCATTTCCATGATTTGTTTTGAACCATTTAAAAGCACTATATATATATGCCATAGATTTCTAATCCACATGGGCTGTCTGTGCAAGCTGCAATTTCCAAAAGCACTCCCTTGCATAATACACTCAAATGGCTCAGCTCTGTAGAATAGTCCAATAGATAGATGAATCTCCAAGACAGTTAAATGGGTAAGTACCTAGTGATGACTGAACTGTACTGACCAGGAATGCTGCAGGTTTGAGTTTGTCGATCTCACTGTGGTACTTGATGCTGTACAATTAAACTCTTTTTCTTGAGGAAAATCTAGATGTGTGAACCAGATTGCGCTCAGCCCATGGTCGAGTACCTTCTGGTGCTCACTGTCTAAGCTCAACATGCCGAATAACTGCTGCCACACACTTTACAGACTCACCACAAAAAAAAATTAACATTTGGACAAGGGGCCAGAGAGCTGCCAGCACCCTTGGAACTGTAACCTGCATGTTATCACATCTTCAAGTGAGGAGCAAAGAGAGAAAGTTGAGGGAAAGAAATGTGCTGTTTCACAACACTCCCATACATACTTTACCAATGGATTTGCCTCTCTGTATTATATATTCTTACATTGAACTTCTCTGCAGTCTCTGTCAAATATATTGTTACAAAGTGTTGCCCTGTATATCACACTGTCAGGTCTCACTCCCTTATGTATCTTTCTTCCATGTGGAAAGTAGTCTGGGTCTTGACTTTGTAATTGCCCACAGCAGGAAACCGAGGGTGGAAACATTAAACAAGCGTCCCACCAATTTCTGATGCTATGTGCTAGCATTCTAACCTGTTCACTCGCTTGCCATTGACTGGAATAGTGCTCCATGCCGATTCCCTTTCAGTGCAAGTAATGAACACGTAGGAGTTGTGATTGCATTGTGTGATATTAGTAATGAACGCATTAATGCATTAACACGGAATTCATTTGTCATTTAGTCGTCAGCCTTGGGTCATGGGTAGCACTTACACCTTTGAGACAGAAGGTTGTGGGTTCAAGCCCCACTGCAGGACTTAAACACATAAGGTTGGCTGAGACTACAGTGCAGTACTGAGGGAGCATTGCACTGTTGTAAATTCTGCCTGCTGGATGAGACGTTAAACCACGGTCCCATCTGGCCTCGCAGAAAGATGTAAATGATCCCATGCTACTATTTAAAGAAAAGCCTGGGAGTTCTCTCCATGTCATGGCCAACATTTATCCCTGAACCTAATTGAGATTAACTGGTCACTTGCTGTTTGTGGGACCTTGCCATGTACAATTTGGCTGCTGCATTTCACTACATTAAAATAGTAACCACATTTCAAAATTAATTCTTTGGTTGAGAAGCAACTTGGGATATCCAGAGATCACGAAGATGCGATATGTATGCACGTTGCTTCTTTACAGTTGTTCATGTATTTGCCAAAAAAAAGATGGGAAAATTTCATATAAACACAGTAAATTGCTCATTATTAATATTGCACAGAAATATTTCAACAGTATTTCCCTTTATCTCAGTGAAATTCCTACTTCTCTACAGCTTTATAGCTACAAGCATTTGGAATTCATCCAAGGGTGTCTATGAAATGATAAAATCATTAGAGAAACGGCTCCTGTGTAAATACTGGCAGGCATGCCACAATGCCAGAGGCTGTCATTGTGTTTTAAAGGAGCCCCATTGTGTGCTTACAGTGTAATGACCAGGAGAGAAAGATGTCTAGGGGTCTTTTGCTGTCTTCAATGACTTCCGAAGCTGGTGAGAACAAGGTGAGAGCAGACAGGAGAGAGATGTTCTCAAACCAGGAGCTTTCTGAGTTCAAATCCCCTGTTGGAAATTCAAATTCAACACTTCCAACAGTCAGTCAGTCAGTCATGTGACTAAAACTGGTCTGACCACTTCTTCTGTATATTGGGGAAGCAACGACTGGGTCCCCATTGTTCCAACACTGTCGGTTACTATGCAAATGTCTTTCCAGTCAGGGGCTTGCAATTTTAAGTTTTAATGTTCATGTGGCGAAATCATGTGTGCCTCAGTCTTGGCAGGTGGGGGGTTTGCCTGACAACAGTTAGAAAATGGGCATATTTTCAGAAAAGCCGGTCCTACATTGTTTCAAAATATTATACCTTCTAAAACATTTTTTTCATCTTTTACATAATGCTCCACTGAGTAATCGGTGTCCCGGGGGGAATTTTAACTGTACCATCTAAAAAGCCGCCTGGATCCCACAATGTCCAATTTCAACTTTAAGTTCCAAACAGACAGCAAAGGCAGCCACCTGAAGCCAACGGGACTCTCCTTTAAACATGTTAGTCAGGGTTCTATGTTGTCAATCAGACCCCTACAGTATTTTAACACTGACCTGACCAGATAAGCTGCTACAGCATACCATTAACGCTGAAACAAGTCAGAAGATCAGGACATAAAAGATGTCCTGAAAAGTAAGATTTGTAACTTTCCTTTGTGCTGCCAGGAGGAGCACGACTGCTCCTCTGGATTCCGCTGGGAAAGTTTAAGCCTCCTTTGTCCTGGACTTTCCCCTGCCCACCCCTTCCGCCCTGTATGACTCTCCTGGAATCCACTTTCCCACACCGATTTGCATGCCAACCAGCAACCATGGTCAACTGATTTTTGCAAGGCCAGCTGCTTCTTCCTGCCCATTCTGGGAAGTGGACCAGTGACACAGTAATGGGATCCGGCAGTTAACATTACTATGGCCTCACTCTCCTGTGGGCAAGAAACAGAGTGAATATTTCATTCCTTCTTCTGGGAATCTTACATCCTGACAAACTTTTTGATCCTAGTGATGTCCTTAACTAAGAGTCTCAGCCTTTCACCTTGTGTCCCAATTTAAACAACTATACATAGCCAGCAATTAAAGAAGATAGTTAGAGCAATTAAAAATGTTATTCTGTTTATTTCGGTAGACTGGAGATTGAGCTAAGAGTTTATGGACTAACAGCAGCTTTATTTAGAGAAATGTAAAAATAGATGAGTCAGGATTTTTAGGGAAATGAATAGAATATCCCAGATTAAACTCCACATCTACAGCATTTAGCTCAAGCTTTGAGACTTTAATAGTTTATCAGTGCATAATAATGGACTTATTAATACTCCCTGATCCTCAAAGCTATGAAGCAAAAGTGCAGAATGTTATTCTCTTCACTTATCTGTGATTTAATTCTGGTCTGTTGCCCTTCAAAAGCAACAATTTTTCATGAGCACTGGGACCAATATATCCCAAAGAGTATACATCATCTTAGTGTGTATTGTTTCCTACAACCACCAAACCTAGTTCAAGCTAGACCTTAATCTAACTCCCTTTCTAATGGATTTAATATTTACATAAATTCCTCTTTCTGGGAAACTGGTCCACCTGTTCATGATGGGGAGAAAAGCTTTTTGGTATTTCTTCATCCAGAAGACAGCACAAATATCCTATGTTCCTCAATGGGCTTTTCACTATCCCATCTCCACGTACAGATAGTCGATCTACTGCCAGAACATTGCAGGTTGTCTCATTCTCTCAGGCCACCTACACTCCTGAGTTTTCACTGCTCACTTCAGGCCTCTTGTTCTGCTCATTTCCTTCCCACAAGTCTAAATCTCTATCAAATGATCTGTTTGTATATATTAGAACATAAGAACATAAGAAGTAGGAGCAGGAATAAGACACAAGGACCCTTGAGCCCGCTCTAGCATTCAATAAGATTATGGCTGATCTTTGACTTCACTTTGCTTTCTCGCCCCATCTCCATATCCCTTGATTATAGGAACAGAGGAAGATAGGAACAGGAGTAGGCCATTCAGCCCCTCGAGCCTGTCCCGCCATTCAATGAGATCATGGCTAATCCACGGCCTAACTCCATCTAACTGCCTTTGGCCCTTAGACCCTCAATATCTTTGCTTAACAAAAATCTATCTATCTCAGATTTAAAATTAACAACTGTTCTAGCTTCAACTGCTGTTTGTGGGAGAGAGTTCCAAACCTCTACCACCCTTTGCATGAAGGAGTGCTTCCGAACATCTCTCCTGAACCGTCTGGTCCTAATTTTTAGACTATGCCCCCTAGTTTTAGAATCTCCAACCAGTAGAAATAGTTTATCTTTATCTAACCTGTCTTTTCCTGTCAATATCTTGAAGACTTTGATCAGATCACCCCTTAACCTTCTAAATTCTAGCGAAAACAGGCCTAATTTGTGTAATCTCTCCTCGTAAATTAACCCCTGTAGTCCAGGTATCAGTCTTGTAAACCTATGTTGCACTCCCTCCAAGGCCAATATATCCTTCCTAAGGTGTGGTGCCCAGAACTGCTCACAGTACTCCAAGTGGGGTCTAACCAGGGTTTTGTACAGCTGCAGCATAACCTCTGTGTCGTTATACTCCAATCCTCTAGATATAAAGGCGAGCATTCCATTTGCCTTTTTGATTATTTTCTGCACTTGCTCATGGCATTTTAAAGATCTATGCACCTGAACCCCCAAGTCTCTTTGGGCATCCACTGTACTTAACCTGTACTCTCCCCGTTTAGAAAGTACCCTGCTCTATCCTTTTTTGGTCCAAAATGGATAATCACACACTTGCCCGCATTGAAATCCATCTGCCACAGTTTTGCCCACTCACCGAGTCTGTCAATATCTCTTTGCAATTTTATGCGATCATCTAGACTGTTGACAATGCCGCCTAACTTTGTATCATCAGCAAATTTGGATATATGACTTACTATGCCATCATCCAAGTCGTTAATGAATAATGTGAATAATTGAGGCCCCAACACAGATCCCTGCGAGACACCACCAGTCACATCCTGCCAATTGGATTACTTACCCATTATCCCCACTCTCTGTCACCTACCACTCAACCAACTTTCTAACCATGTCAATAATTTGCCCTCAACTCCATGGGCTTCTACTTTAGTTAACATTCTCCTATGTGGGACTTTATCAAATGCCTTCTGGAAGTCCATATAAATAACATTCATAGACATTCCCCTGTCACCTTAGTCACCGCCTCAGAAAATTCAATGAAATTTGTCAGGCATGACCTTCCCAACATGAATCCATGCTGGCTGTCCCTGATTAACTGAACACCTAGAAAAATTTCAGTTACCCTATCCTTGATTATAGACTCCAGCAACTTGCCCACCACATATGTCAGGCTAACTGGTCTGCAATTTCCTTGGTTTCCCCTTTCACCCTTCTTAAAAAGTGGAGTGACATGTACAACTTTCCAATCCAGAGGTACCCCTCCTGAATCTAGGGAACTCTGAAAGACTATAGTTAGGGCATCTACAATGTGCTCCCCTACTTCCTTTAACACCCTCGGATGGAAACGGTCAGGTCCTGAGGATTTCTCACTCTTTTTTTTTCACTCTTTCTCACGCACAATTTCCTTGTTACTGATGTTTTACTTACGTTAATTGTATTAAGTCCCTGTCCCCTATCGGCTATTAATTTTTTCGGGACTTCCGGCAAGTTATCCTCCTTTTCAACTGTAAATACTGAGGCAAAGTAATTGTTTAACATGTCTGCCATTTCCCCATTATTAATTACATTATCTCGATTTTCAGCTGGACCTGTGCTGCGTTTTGCATTTTTGTAATCCCTTTCTTTTTGTTTTATGCTATCCCTAATCTCTTTAGTTGTCCATGGCTGTTTTTTCTGTGAAGTGGAGCTTTTTCCTCTCAGGGGTATATACTCACTCTGTATTTCATTAAATGTTTCTTCTAATATTCTCCACTGTTCTTCAGTCATTTGACCCATTAACAGATCTACCCAGTTTACCGTGGACAGTCTCTGCCTCATCCCGGTAAAGTCAGCCTTACCCAAGTCTAAAATTCTAGTAGCTGATTTGTGCGTTTCAGTTTCAAACGCTACCTTGAATTCGATCATGTTGTTATCACTATTTGATAAATGTTCACGCACAGTTAGGCTACTAATTAATATTGGCTCATTACTCATAACTAAATCTAATATTGCCTGTCCCCTTGTTACATCTCGGACATATTGCTGTTGGAAATTCCAGAAATGCACTACCTTTCTGACAGGTGCTAGTCTGCCTCTCCCTATCTATGTGTAAGTTAAAATCCCCCATTAATACTACTCTGCCTTTGTTACACACTTGCCTAATTTGGGCATTTATACAATCTAAAACCTCAGAACTGCTACCAGGGGGTCTATACACAACACCCATTACAGTTTTAGATCCTTTACTGTTCCTCAATTCCACCCATAAGGTCTCCATTGGATGCTTTCCCCTCATTATATCCTCCCTCACCAATGAGGTGATATTATTTCTAATCAGTAAGGCTACTCCACCCCCTCTGCCATTTTCCCTGTCCCTCCTGTAAACTTTATAACCAGGTATATTTAGTTCCCAGTCCTGACCATCCTGCAGCCACGTCTCCGCAATGGCCACATCATAATCTTCCATTTGAATTTGCGCCTGCAGCTCATCTAGTTTATTCCTTAAACTCCGTGCATTTGTATATAGAACTCTTATTTGGGCTATACCCCCCTAACCTGTCCCTCAATACTGATGCTTTATTTGCCTGTTTATTATTTCTCTCTTCTGGTTTAACCAGTATACTTCTTGCAATTTGGTAACAATCAGCCTCATCACTAACCTGTACGCCTATCTTCTCCTTTAACTTCCTGTTTTTCCACGCAACTGAACCCTCCCCCCCCACTATTTAGTTTAAATTCCTATCTACAGACCTAGTTACGCAATTCGCCAGAACTCTGGTCCCAGCATGATTCAGGTGGAGCCCGTCCCATCGGAACAGCTCCCTCCTTCCCCAGTACTGCTGCCAATGCCCCATGAATTCAAACCCATTTCTCCCACACCAATCTTTGAGCCACGCATTTACTTCTTTAATCTTATTGACCATTTGCCAATTTGCTCATGGCTCAGGTAGTAATCCGAAGATTATTACCTTTTTGCTTCTGCTTTTTAATTTAGCCCCTAGCCAGTCATATTCCCTCAGCAGAACCTCTAACCTCATTCTACCTATATCGTTGGTACCTACATGGACCACGACAACTGGATCTTTCCCCTCCCACTCCAAGTTCCTCTGCAGCCCAGATGAGATATCCCGAACCCTGGCACCAGGTAGGCAACAGAGCCTTCGGGACTCTTGATCCTGGCCACAGAGAACAGTGTCTATGCCCCTAACTATACTATCCCCAATTACGACTACATTTCTTTTTTCTCCCCCCACTTGAATAGCTCCCTGTACCACGGTGCTGTGGTCAGTTTGCTCATCCTCCCTACAGTCCCTGCTCTCGTCCACACAGGGAGCAAGAATCTCAAACCTGTTGGACAAGGACAATGGCTGAGGCTCCTGCAGCACTACCTCCTGGATCCCTCTACCAGCCTCACTCATAGTCACAGCCTCCTGTCCCTGACCATTGGCCGAATTCAAGGTAGTTAATCTAAGGGGTGTGACTGCCTCCTGAAACACAGCGTCTCTCCCCCTCCCTGATGTGTCGCAGTGTCCGAAGCTCAGACTCTAGCTCATCAGCTCTGAGCCGGAGTTCCTCGAGCAGCCAACACTTGCTACAGATATGTTCACCAGGAACCACAATGGGGTCCACCAGCTCCCACATCATGCAGATACAACACATCACCTGGCCCTGCATCTCTATTTTTTAAAATTAGATTTTAATTTGTTATTTAAATTTCCGACTGGTCCTTAGTTTTTAATCTGTAAAATATTTCTCCTATTCACCTTTAATCTGAAATCAACTTAGAATAGCTAATTCAAATTAGCAGTTACTTATCAACCAATGAACTTAGGGTTTTCCTGTGATGTCACTGTTTTTCTTCACTCTGTTTTTACTCCCTTAAATTACCCAAAAATTAGATTATTTACACCAGGAACCTTGATTCCCCCCAAAAAAACACTACCTACTATATTACAAAAAGAACTATAGACCTTTCTCTTTAGTTATGAACCCAGCTATTTAGAGTTATTCCCTAGCAGCAGTTACTCACCAAGCAATCACCTTTCAGCTTTCCTGTGATGTCACTGTTGACTATTTTTCCGGCGCTGTCTGAGTGAACTCTCTCTCTCTCCCAGTCTCTTTATGCTCCGTCTTCGCTCTCGCTATTTCCCGCTGTCTGAGCGAACTCTCTCTCTCTCTCCCTCTCCCGGTCTCTTTATGCTCTGGCTCCGCTCCCGCTGTTTCCCGCTCTCTGAGTGAACTCTCTCTCTCTCCCCTGGTCTCTTTATGCTCCGGCTCCGCTCTCGCTGTTTCCCGCTCTCTGATTCCCTTAGTGTCCAAAAATGTACATGATTGATAAATGCAGCAAAGTTAATCTAATTATTCATGTCATGGCTTCCCTATCACTGTAATATCCTTCAGCCCTATAACGCTCGGAGATATCTGTAGTCTTCCAATTCTGGCCTCTTGCGTATCCCCATTATTAATCGCTCCACCATTGGCAGCCGTGTCTTGAGCTGCCGAGGCCCAAAGCTTTGGATTTCCCTCTCTAAATCTCTTTGCCCTCTACCTCCCTTTTCTCCTTTAAGATGCTTCTTAAAACCTATCCCCTTTGACCAAGCTCTGCCCTAATATCTCATGTGGCTCTGTCAAATTTTGTTTGATAATGCTCCTGGAAAGCACCTTGTGCCATTTTGCTACGTTAAAAGCTCCAGACTGGCCAAGAGAGTGTGGGAAAATGGCGCACTGACATGGAACACAAAAGTCCGAGTGTATCAAGCCTGTATCCTTAGTACCTTGCTCTATGGCAGCGAGGCCTGGACAACGTATGTCAGCCAAGAGCGACGTCTCAATTCATTCCATCTTCACTGCCTCCGGAGAATCCTTGGCATCAGGTGGCAGGACCGTACTACCAACACAGAAGTCCTCGAGGTGGCCAACATCCCCAGCATATACACCCTACTAAGCCAGCGGCGCCTGAGATGGCTTGGCCATGTGAGCCGCATGGAAGATGATAGGATCCTCAAGGACACATTGTACTGCGAGCTCCTCACTGGTACCAGACCCACCGGCCGTCCATGGCTCCGCTTTAAAGACGTCTGCAAATGTGACATGAAGTCCTGTGACATTGATCAGAAGTCGTGGGAGTCAGTTGCCAGCGATCGCCAGAGCTGACGGGCAACCATAAAGGCGGGGCTAAAGCGTGGCGAGTCGAAGAGACTTAGCAGTTGGCAGGAAAAAAGACAGAAGCGCAAGACGAGAGCCAACTCGGTAACAGCCCCGACAACCAATTTTATATTTTATCTGCAGCGCCTGTGGAAGAGTCTGTCACTCTAGATTTGGCCTTTATAGCCACAGCGCTGCTTCACAACCCACTGACCACCTCCAGGTGCTTACCCATTGTCTCTCGAGACAAGGAGGCCAGAGAAGAAAAAAAGCTCTATATAAATGCAAGTTGTTGTTGTTCCACAGACAGGCCTGACTGGCTTTAATACGTCTTCAAGCCCTGCAGCCTGTCGCCTTTTCATTTAAACCTATGTTAATTCATTTTGTTTCAAACCACAAACCTTAAGTGTAACTCAATGCAGAAATCCTATTTGTGAATGAAAAAGAATAATCCAAAAACCCAAAAGGTGAAAATTCACATTTCTGATTGGCATGAATGTGTGGATATGTGAACGTTAGCTGAGGGCACCTGGATGAACTAGTCTGCGAACAACCACTGTGGGCACAAAATTCATTCAGCCCAATATTTGTGTATTTGAATCACAGCGGAGGCTGTGATTCACGACGTGCCCACACCCATTGGCAACAAGGTGGATAGGACACAAAATTCATCTACCCACCTCATTTCAATGATTGTAGCAGGGCAAGATGTGACTCTGGCATAGCCCAGTCTCTATTTCATTGAGGCATCCTCTGCACACTCCAGGGGGTCGAGTAGAAGTTGCAGCAAAGCACAGTAGGCTGCTGGATAAAGCTTCTTCACAATTCAGGGAGAAGCAATGGCACAGCAAGGAAGGAGCGGGCCCCCAGATTTTTTGCCACTGCCCTGGACACTCTCTGTTGAGAGGTCCAGGGCAGGACGGAGGCCATGTTTCTGGCTGGGCACAGGAAGCATCGAAACTAACCCTGCAAAGGGAGTGGAAACAGGTGGCGAGGGTGGTCAATGCCCACAATGTGGCATCATAAACCTGGCAATGACCTCACTTGGGTGGTCAAGGCGAGTGAATGCATCTGCACACCACACACCTATCACATTGCTCCCTGCACCACATCCCCACCATTCACCCAGCAGCACACTCTGATACTCAGGGCTCACCCCTAACATCCTTACATTACATCTCACCCACACACAGCTGACACTACTGCCAGCCTCACACCCAGCTCCCACTGCCTCCACATACTTTCAGCTATTCAATATATGGCAGGCATATTACCCAAACACACTGACACACAGTCACTGACATTCTGCCCTCTTCTTTGCAGGAGGTCGCCCAAAACAGGCAGGAAAGGCAGCTGAGACGTGGAGGGCCACCAAGAAACGATCCCTTCAGTGTCCTCGAGTAGCTGGTCCTGTGGATTATGGGCATGAGTGCAACGGAGCCAGTGGCACCCGAACTGTCAAGACCATCCTGGAAGATGTTAAGTTACTGCCTCATGCACCTTCTCCACTCACTTCTCACTCTCATCCTGAAACATACCATCAAATGAACAATGCCAATGGAGTGACCATGCACCTTCTGCTTTCTTCCCCCCACCCCTTCCCTTCCCCTTCGCTTTTATATTTTCACATATAACTAAGAACTGCCAGCTGCACACCTCCTGCAGCTTCACGTCGAAGAGCAAATAGAGGAAGCAAGCTGTGAGGAAGTCGCACCATCGCTCAACCTTACACTCACAGCCACCAGCTCAGATACTGGCACTGCACAAACATTAGTGACTAGTTTAGAGGAGGGATCCGCTCATGGTGAGTTACTGGGCATGAGTGAACTGTAGCCAGGACAGGGGATAGGTCAGCTCGTGTGCAAACTACCCGGAAGGTGAGGTCACACACCAGGTCAGCTGCAGGGGACTCAGATGAGGACTCTGTTGGGCAGACTATAGGAAAACTCTGAACAACATGCTGACCGAGGTGCTTAGGGCATTGACAGTTCTGCCAGATAGCCTACAGTCACTGGCGAGGCGTATGGAGGAGTCCAGTTCCACTGTGGCACAGGGTAAAGGGCAGAGCTTGGAGCCCATCCTTTCTACCATAAGTATTGGGCACCTCCATGGCAGCACAGCCAGACTGACCCACAATAAAGCGACTGCTGGCTGCAGTCTCAGTTTCCACTGCAGCATAGACAGAGACCTCCCAATATATCAATGCTACAGTGGAATCTAAGACAGATGTCATGTGATTCCTGACTGCTGCTATCCAGGCTCAGACTGCTGCCAACCAGGCCCAGACAGCTGCCATTGTAGAAGTGGGTTTCAGTGCTCAACAGAGCATGCAGGCTCTCACAGCAGTCCAGCAGTCTGTGCTGCAGAAGATTACGAGGATTGCTGATGCACTGCCTTGGGGGTGTGGCAGTGTCTCTGTGGTGCACGAAACTGCGATCCTCTCAGGGTGACAGCATTCGTGCTCCCATCATTGCCACTGAGCCGGTGTACTTGCTGGTGCCTCTCAGCCAGGCTGCCCAGACTGCTGCCACCCATGCATTCACCTCATACTATGATGGACATGTGGGAAGTGGCCAGTGGTACTTCTCACACTTCAACTCTGCAGATATGTCTGCATAGTGCCATTAGGTCTGTGTGTTGCAGTTCATGTATGAAGACTTGCTACTTTGGAGAGTATTGGAAGGTGGGCTACATTTGAAGAACTTAGTAGGAGTCAGTCTGTTAAGAAAAGGAAGGAAGAAAATTGAAAGGAAAAATATACATGAAGAACTGCCAGAGTCTGAAAGCATGAGAGTTTGTTGGAATCACGTCCAAGATAATTGCAAGTTCTACATTGAGAATAGTCATCCAAATCCCTGTGAAGTGCTCTAGTGAAGATATCTTTAGAAAGACACTGCAATAACAATATCCTGAATTTATATCGCACCTTTAACATACTAAAGCTTCCCAAGGCGCTTCACACAGGAACATTATAGAACAAAATATTACACTTTGCCACATAAGGCGATATTAGGGAAGATGACCAAACATTTGGTCAAAGAGGTAGGTTTTAAAGAATCATAGAGTCATAGAATAGTTACAGCATTGAAGGAGGGCATTCAGCCCATCATGTTTGTGCTGACTCTCTGCAAGAGAAATTCAACTAGCCCCTCTCCCCTGCCTTTTCTCATTAGCTCTGAAAATTTCTTCTCTCTGGATTTTTTTTATTCATTCGAGGGATTTGGGCATCGCTGGTTATGCCAGCATTTATTGCCCATCCCTAATTGATCTTGAGAAGGTGGCGAGTTGCCTTCTTGAACCGCTGCAATCCTTGGGGTGTAGGTACACCCACAGTGCTGTTAGGGAGTTCCAGGATTTTGACCCAGCGACAGTGAAGGATCGTGTGTGGCTTGGAGGGGAATTTGCAGGTGGTGGTATTCCCGTGCATCTGCTGCCCTTGTCCTTCGAGGCGGTAAAGGTCATGGGTTTGGAAGGTGCTGTTGAAGGAGCCTTGGTGAGTTTCTGCAGTGCATCTTGTAGATGGTACACACTGCTGTTACTGTGCATCGGTGGTGGAGGGAGTGAATGTTGAAGGTGGTGTATGTGGTGCCAATCAACCGGGCTGCTTTGTCCTGGATGGTGTCAAGCTACTTGAGTGTTGTTGAAGCTGCACCCATCCAGGCAAGTGGAGAGTATTCCATCACACTCCTGACTTGTGTCTTGTAGATGGTGGACAGGCATTGGGGAATCAGGAGGTGAGTTACTCACCACAGAATTCCCAGCCTCTGACCTGCTCTTGTAGCCACAGCATTTATGTGGCTGGTCCAGTTCAGTTTCTAGTCAATGATGACCCCCAGGATGTTGATAGTAGGGGATTCAGTGATGGTAATGCCATTGAACACCAAGGGGAGATGGTTAGATTCTCTCTTGTTTGAGATGGTCATTGCCTGGCACTTGTATAGTGTGAATGTTACTTGCCACGTGGACACGGGCTGCTTCAGTATCTGAGGAGTTGCGAATGGTGCTGAACATTATGCAATCAGCAGCGAACATCCCCACTTCTGACCCTATGATGGAAACAAGGTCATTAATAAAGCAGCTGAAGATTGTTCGGCCTAGGACAGTACCCTGAGGAACTCCTGCAGTAATGTCTTGGGACTGAGATGGTTGACCTCCAACAACCACAACCATCTTCCTTTGTGTTAGGTACAACTCAACCAATGGAGAGTTTTCCCTGATTCCCATTGACTCCAGTTTTGCTCGGGCTCCTTGATGCCAGATTCAGTCAAATGTTGTCTTGATGTCAAGGGCAGTAACTCTCACCTCACCTCTGGAGTTCAGCTCTTTTGGCCATATTTGGACCAAAGCTGTAATGAGGTCAGGCGTTGAGTGGCCTTGGCAGAACCCAAACTGAGCATCAGTGAGCAAGTTATTGCTGAGCAAGAGTCACTTGATAGTACTGTTGACGACTCCTTCCACTATCCAATTCTCTTTTGAAGGCCTCGATTGAATGGCAATGCATTCCAGATGCTAACTACACGGGAACTACAAGGTTTTTCCTCACGTTACCATTGATTCTTTTGCCAAAAACCTGAAATCGGTGTTCTCTGGTTCTCAACCCTTCGACCAATGGGAGCAGTTTCACCTCATCTGTCCAAACCCCTCATGATTTTGAACATCTCGATCAAATCTCCTCTCTAAAGAGAACAACCCCAGCTTCTCCAATCCTTTCACTGAAGTCCCTCATCCCTGGAACCATTCTTGTAAATCTTTTCTGCACCCTCTCTAATGCCTTCTCTCTTCTCTTTGGCCTCCTTGTCTCGAGAGACAATGGGTAAGTGCCTGGAGGTGGTCAGTGGTTTGTGCAGCAGCACCTGGAGTGACTATAAAGGCCAATTCTAGAGTGACAGACTCTTCCACAGGTGCTGCAGATAAAATTGGTTGTCGAGGCTGTTATACAGTTGGTTCTCTCCTTGCGCTTCTGTCTTTTTTCCTGCCAACTGCTAAGTCTCTTCGACTCGCCATGCTTTAGCCCCGCCTTTATGGTTGCCCGTCAGCTCTGGCGATCGCTGGCAACTGACTCCCACGACTTCTGATCAATGTCACAGGACTTCATGTCACGTTTGCAGACGTCTTTAAAGCGGAGCCATGGATGGCCGGTGGGTCTGGTACCAGTGAGGAGCTCGCAGTACAATGTGTCCTTGAGGATCCTATCATCTTCCATGCGGCTCACATGGCCAAGCCATCTCAGGCGCCGCTGGCTTAGTAGGGTGTATATGCTGGGGATGTTGGCCACCTCGAGGACTTCTGTGTTGGTAGTACGGTCCTGCCACCTGATGCCAAGGATTCTCCGGAGGCAGTGAAGATGGAATGAATTGAGACGTCGCTCTTGGCTGATGTACGTTGTCCAGGCCTCGCTGCCGTAGAGCAAGGTACTGAGGACACAGGCTTGATACACTTGGACTTTTGTGTTCCGTGTCAGTGCGCCATTTTCCCACACTCTCTTGGCCAGTCTGGACATAGCAGAGGAAGCCTTTCCCATGCGCTTGTTTAATGCTGCACCGAGAGACAGGTTACTGGTAATAGTTGAGCCTAGGTAGGTGAACTCTTGAACCACTTCGAGAGTGTGGTCGCCGATATTGATAGATGGGGCATTTCTGCCGTCCTGTCCCATGATGTTCGTTTTCTTGAGGCTGATGGTTAGGGCAAATTCATTGCAGGCAGCCGCAAACCTGTCGATGAGTCTCTGCAGACACTCTTCAGTGTGAGATGTTAATGCAGCATCGTCAGCAAAGAGGAGTTCCCTGATGAGGACTTTCCATGCTTTGGTCTTCGCTTTTAGACGGGCAAGGTTGAACAACCTGCCACCTGATCTTGTGTGGAGGAAAATTCGTTCTTCTGAGGACTTAAATGCATGTGAGAGCAGCTAGGCGAAGAAGATCCCAAACAGTGTAGGTGCAAGAACACAGCCCTGTTTCACGCCGCTCAGGATTGGAAAGGGGTCTGATGAGGCGCCGCTATGCTGAATTGTGCCTTTCATTTTGTCATGGAATGAGGTGATGATACTTAGTAGCTTTGGTGGGCATCCAATCTTTTCTAGTAGTCTGAAGAGACCACTTCTGCTGACGAGGTCAAAGGCTTTGGTGAGATCAATGAAAGCAACATAGAGGGGCATCTGTTGTTGGCGGCATTTCTCCTGTAGCTGGCGAAGGGAGAACAGCATGTCAATGGTGGATCTCTCTGCTCAAAAGCCACACTGTGCCTCAGGATAGACCCGCTCAGCCAGCTTCTGGAGCCTGTTTAAAGCGACACAAGCGAAGACTTTCCTCACTATGCTGAGCAGGGAGATTCCACGGTAGTTGTTGCAGTCACCGTGGTCACCCTTGTTCTTATAGAGGGTGATGATATTGGCATCGCGCATGTCCTGTGGTACTGCTCCCTCATCCCAGCACAGGCTAGGCAGTTCGTGCAGAGCTGACAGTATAGCAGGCTTGGCACTCTTGATGATTTCAGGGGTAATGCTGTCCTTCCCAGGGGCTTTTCCGCTGGCTAGAGAATCAATGGCATCACTGAGTTCCGATTTTGTTGGCTGTACGTCCAGCTCATCCATGACTGGCAGAGACAGGGTTGCATTGAGGGCGGTCTCAGTGACATTTTCCCTGGAGTACAGTTCTAGGTAGTGCTCCACCCAGCGGTCCATTTGCTTGCGTTGGTCAGTGATTGTGTCCCCTGATTTAAATTTGAGGGGGGCAATCTTATTGAAGGTTGGCCCAAAAGCTCTCTTCATGCCATTATACATCCCTCTGATATTTCCTGTGTCAGAGGCCAGCTGAACATGACTGCATAGGTGTTGCCAGTAGTCATTTGTGCAGTGCCTGGCTGTTCTTTGTGCAGCGCTTCTGGCTGCTTTAAGTGCTACGGATGTTAACTCGCTGGGGGCTTTCTTGTAGTTCAGCAGTGCAATGCGCTGAGCGACTATGACAGGTTCCAGCTCTTCAATGTGATTGAAACCAGTCTGCATTCCACTTCACACAATTTCCATAGGTGGTCATTGCTGAGTCATAGATGGCGTCTCTAATGTGAGCCCTCTAATGCCTTCACATCTGTCCTAAAGTGGGATGCCAGAATTGGACACAATGCTCCAGTTGAGGGTGAATCAATGTTTTATGAAAGTTCATCATAACTTCCTGGCTTTTGTACTCTATGCCTCTATTTATAAAACCCAGGACCCTGTATGCCCTTTTAACCACTTTCTCAATCTGTCCTGCCACCTTCAATGATATGTGCACATACACTCCCAGGTCCCTCTGTTCCTGCATCCCCTTTAGAATTGTGCCCTTTATTTTATATTGCCTCTCCTCACTCTTCCTACCAAAGTGTATCACTTCACACATCTGTATTAAATTTCATCTGTCACGTGTCCGCCCATTCCACCAGCTTGTCTATGTCTTCTTGGAGTCTATCACTATCGCAGTTCAGAACACTTCCAAGTTTTGTGTCACTTACAAATATTGAAATTGTGCCCTACACACCCAAATCAAGGTCATTAATATGGATCAAGAAAAGCAAAAGGTCCTAATACTGGTCCCTGGGGAAGCCACTATATATCTTCCTCTAGTCCAAAAAACTGTTCACAACTACTCTCTGCTTCCTGTCACTCAGTCAACTTTGTATCCATGCTGCCACTGTCCCTTTTATTCCATGGGCTTTAACTTTGTTGACAACCCTTTCATCCATTTATCAAATGACTTTTGGATGCCCATGTACACCACATCAACTGCATTTCCCTCAACAACCCTCTCTGCTACCTCATCAAAAAACTCAATCAATTTAGATAAACATGATTTGCTTTAACAAATCTGTGCTGGCTTTTCTTAATTAATCCACAATTGTACCCAAGAATATATAATAACACAGTACAGGCACTTTTGATTGATACTTACAGGAATGTTAATTGAAAGCCAGACATTATCCTTTCCTCCCCTGTTTTCTTTAAATGTCAGAATGTCCTTTGTAAGATTTTATTGCTGAAAGCATATGTTGCATTTATGCCCAAAGCTTGTTACTGGTTCATTCATTTAACAGCTCCCTGTCACTGCTTAACTCACTTAAGGGACAGGTCAATGAGAAACCGGAGGTGGTGGTATTTGAATGCAAGTTATTTGCTCAGAAATGAAATGTCAATATGAATCTCAAGCATAATGTGAATCTTAAACAGGACAAATCTAAAAAGGTTTTCTAGCTGTTACCAGTAATTACTTTGCAGTTTCTGGGTATGAACATAAATTCACTTTCGGCTGTTCTTTCAATCCATCTAAGCTAAGTGATTTTTACATGATGATTTTTATGTTCATCTTCATGCAAAATTAGTGAAGAATGACACATGCATCCAAAACAGATTCAACTGCAATATTGCTGGTCACAATTATGTATAAAAGGAATGACTTACAGAGAATTTTCTATCTGCAAACTTGAAAAGACAGGCTAGTTACCAAAGGGATAACTAATAGAATACAAAATATGAAGGCCTGCATGGATTTTGAATATGAAGATACTTGGGTAATATGAAAGCTGCACACCTTGGGTTGGGAGATAGGAATCTGGTTCTTAAAAGCAAAACAGAAGAGGAACCACAAACAGAAACTGAGACACATTGGGGAGAAGTAAGATAACACATGGAATGTCAAAGTACAAGAGATTTCTGAGGTTTCCTTGCAATTGCACTTTGCAAGGAAAATGAATGTCAGCCCCAAAAATATTAACCATGCTGCTTCAGGCTCTGGTGATTCTCTTTCATTAATTGAAGTTTTATTTCTTGTTACTTCGATGACATTCTGCTTTGGGACAGTTTTTGAAGTTGCACTCTAGCATTCATTGGAAGGCTCGATATTTGGAGAGTCCTCATTCACATCCAAAGTGATCCTGATTCCTTCCCACTTCACATTACTGTACATGACCAGAGATCTCTCCTTAAAAAGCAGCTTGGCCAAGAAAAGATGGCTTTGTTGGTGCATCCTGCCAAGACCTCTTCAGTTGCAATACTAGCATCCAACATTTTCTTGGTAGCCTTGCTATTTGCACTCTCTCATTAAAGAAATCTAAGCAATTTTTTCTTGTAGGAGAATGAAAACCAGATGATCACTGAACAGTCAAGGCAAGGCTATATCTCTTCTGATAGATATTGAATCTGAAATTGATTCTGTCCAGCCTATCCTCCTCCTCATTCCCCCAAACCCTACTGCTTGAAACAGATGTCTCATGTAATTTCTGGTGCCTTTGAAAATGTTTAACAGTTTATTAATTTTTCAGAGTCCATTCTCTGTTTCATCCTATTCTGCCTGAATGTTTGTGCTCAGCAAACAGCTCATTTTAGCGCTAGATGTTTCTCCACACAATTGGACCACCCCATCCTGCTATGTTCACCACAACTTGGATTGGCAGATCTTGTTGTTGTGAAATCTGGTCCTCCTCAATCATGCGCACACTCAGTCAGAGCTGATATAATGATTTCAGGAAAATCTAATCAGGACATGTGCCAACCAGAACGTTCATAGATATTAATCCCATTTTTGGGAAACCTTTATAGTTACCGGCAATCTTAATTTTTTCAACAAGTTGATGGATTTTCATTTTCTGATGGGTTAGGTTGCTTTAATCTTGCTCCATCTAGTTTCTTGTCTGATATTTCTTTCTTACAATTTTTCCTTGGCCTTGGGCTGTCAATATCAGCTGCTAGAGACATCACCTTTTATACCTCATCACCTCAAGTCATCTGGATGATTAGGCAGGCAAGGTGAAAACACGACTTTCAATGAGTTAGAACCATAGACCCAGAGAAAAGTTACGGCACAGAAAGAGGCCATTCAGCCCACTGTGTCTGCGCTGGCTGAAAAACTAGCCACCCAATCTAATGCCACCTTCCAGCACCTGATCCGTAGCCTTGCAGGTTACGGCACTTCAGGTGCAGGTCAAGGTACCTTTTTCTTCCGGCCACTCCATCTATGCCCCTCATAATTTTGTACACCACAATTAAGTCACCCCTCAGCCTCCTCTGTTCTAAGGAAAACAACCCTAGCCTATCCAATCTTTCTTCATAGCTGCAATTTTCAAGCCTTGACAACATTCTTGAGAATCTCCTCTGTACTCTCTCCAGAGCAACTATGTCCTTCCTGTAATATGGTGACCAGAACCGTACGCAATACTCCAGCTGCCAGGGATTTATACAGTTTCAGCATTACATCCGTTGCTTTTGTAGTCTATACCTCAGCCAATAAATGAAAGCATTCCATATGCCTTTTCACCACTTTATCTACCTGTCCTGCCACCTTCAAGGACCTGTGGACATGCACACCAAGGTCTCTCACTTCCTCTACATAGTAACATAGGAGCAGGCGTAGGCCATTCAGCCCATCGAGCCTGTCCTGCCATTCACCATGATCATGGCTGATCATCCACCCCAATGCCTCTTTCCCACACTATCCTCATATTCCCTTATGTCATTTGTATTTAGAAATATGTCAATCTCTGCTTTAAACATACTCAATGACGAAGCTTCCACAGCCCTCTGGGATACAGAATTCCAAAGATTCACAACCCTCTGAGTAAAGAAATTTCTCCTTATCTCTGTCCTAAGTGATGTTTTTGTAGGACCACGTTCTGTTCACGTTCTGCTGTGTTGTCCTCTTTATATTGCACAATGAGCTAATAAATAGGAAAAAAAACTGCAAATGCTGGAGATCTGAAATGTAAGCGGAAGATGCTGGAAATGCACAGCAGCTCCATCCGCACCTATGAAGGGGAAAGGCAGGTTAGCATTTCAGGAAAGGAGGAAAAAAAGGGAAAGGGAACCAAACCAACTCCCTATCTAATCACCAGAGAGGAAGTTAAAGCATTGAACGACCTGCAAACTGCTTCCCATTGCATTTAAGATAGAACAGGCCTCAATTTTTACAATTCAGTTTTTCAGAAGCCTAAAACAAACGTGTGCAATTTCCTGGTTTACAGAGGCTAGCATAGGTTAAAAGTCACATCACCAAAGTTAACATCGGTTAAAGGTGATGTCACCTAGATTAGTATGGATTTGCGGCTGTGCAGTTTCATTATTTTAAGAATGCAAGGGATAAGAAAATAAACATTATCGCTCTCAATATGCTGAATTTTAAAGAATGTATTGCTCATGCCTTACAGCAACGTGTAAGTGAAAGAACCTCAGAGACCTTATTTCAATTTTACAAATTATAATCAGAAGAATTAATTTGAATATTAGAACTCTAATGCAAAATGGATAGTCACCTCTTGGTACATCCCTGAATCTACAACATATTCTGTATGCATATAAATGCCAATTAAATTATGAAGCACAAGCTCCAATGTTTTCATAAGCTAAAAAAGCAGACTCTCGACTTAAATTTTTTAAATTCATTCATGGCACGTGGGTGTCACTGGCAGGGCCAGCATTTGTTTCCCATCCCTAATTGCCCTTGAGAAGGTCGTGGTGAGCCATTTTCTTGAACCACTGCAGTCCTTGGGGTGTAGGTACACCCACAGTGCTGTTAGGAAGGGAGTTCCAGGTTTTTGACCCAGCAACAGTGAAGGAACAGCAATATAGTTCCAAGTCAGGATGGTCTGTGACTTGGCAGGGAACTGCAGGTGATGATGTTTCCATGTGTCTGCTACCCTTGTCCTTCTAGGCGGTAGAAGTCACAGGTTTGGAAGATGCTGTCAAAGGAGCCTTGGTGAGTTGCTGCAGTGCATCTTGTATATGGTACGCACTGCAGCCGCTGTGCACCGGTGGTGGAGGAGTGAATATTTAAAATGGTGGACGAGGTGCCAATCAAGAGGGCTGCTTTGTCCTGAATGGTATCGAGCTGCTTGAATGTTGTTGGAGCTGCACCCATCCAGGCAAGTGGAGAGTATTCCATCACACTTGTGACTTATGCCTTGCAGATGGTGGACAGGCTTTGGGGAGTCAGGAGGTGAGTTACGCCGCAGCATTCTCAGCCTCTGACCTGATCTTGTATCCACGGTATTTATATGGCTGGTCCAGTTGAAGCTCTGGTGGATGGTAACCCCCCCAGGATGGTGGGGGATTCAGCAATGGCAATACCATTGAATATCAAGGGGAGATGGTTAGATTTTCTCTTTTTGGAGATGGTCATTCCCTGGCACTTATGTGGTGCATATGTTACTTTCCATGTGTCAGCCCAAGCCTGAATGTTGTCCAAGTCCTGCTGCATGTGGGCATGGACTGTTTCAGTACATGAGGAGTTGCACATGGTACTGAACACTGTGCAATAATCAGCAAACATCCCTACTTCTGACCACATGATGGAGGGAGGTCATTGATGAAGCAACTGAAGATAGTTGGGCTTAGGACACCAGCCTGAGGAACTCCTGCAGTGATGTCCAGGGGCTGAGATGATTGGCCTCCAACAACGACAACCATCTTCCTAGGTATGACTCCGTCCAGTGGAGAGATTTCCCCCCCGATATCCAGTGATTTCAATTTTAGAGCTCCTTGATACCACACTCAATCAAATGCTGACTTGATGTCAAGGGCAGTCACTCTCACCTCACCTCTGGAATTCAGCTCTTTTGTCCATGTCTGGACCAAGGCTGTAATGAGGTCAGGAGCCGAGTGGCCCTGGCGAAACCAAACTGAGCATCGGTGAACTGGTTATTGCTGAGTAAGTGCTGCTTGATATCACTGTCAATTATGTTTTTCATCACTTTGCTGATCATTGAGAGTAGACTGATGGGACAGTAATTGGCTGGATTGGATTTGTCCTGCTTTTTGTGGACATGACATACCTGGGTAATTTTCCACATTGTTAGGTAGATGTCAGTGCTGTAGCTGTACTGGAACAGCTTGGCCAGGGATGCAGCTAGTTCTGGAGCACATGTCTTCAGTACTATAGCTAGGATGTTGTCAAGGCCCATAGCCTTTGCTGTATCAAATGCCTTCAGCTGTTTCTTGATATCACATGGAATGAATTGTATTGACTGCGGACTATCATCTGTGATGCTGATGATCTCAGGAGGAGGCTGAGATGGATCTTCCACTTGGCACTTCTGGCTGAAGATGGTTGTAAATGCTTCAAGCCTCGTCTTTTTCACCTATGTGCTGGGCTCTGCCAATATTGAGGATGGGGACATTTGTGGAGCCTCCTCCATTATTGTTGTTTAATTGTCCACTACCATTGACAACTGGATGTGGCAGGACTGCGGAGCTTTGATCTGATCTGTTGCATCAACTGCATCATAACTGAAACCCTCCAATCAACACCCCTTCCCTGGCTTCCTGTCTTTGCAAACATCACTCCCCCACACATCTGCCAACTGATGGAAACCCACAAGCTAGTTGAAACCATCCGCACTGCACTTCACTTACCACTCCATAATGACATGTTCAATCCACCTACTACCCGCCTTCCATCTTGGCACCCCATATGGAGCAACCTTCCTGAGCAAGATCTACCAGCAGACATCCTTTGGAACAAGGAATGGGGAACACAGGAAGTCACTAACAAAGTTCCTTTTGACAAACCCCATCTGTCTAATGGTGGGTTCTGACCTACCTCTGTGAGAGTGGTCCTTGCTAAACGAAGTTCAGGACAAGCCAGGGCTGCTGCGCAGCCAACCTCCACTGCTGGGGCCTCAGCACAAACCCCTTCGGCACTTGTGGAAAGACTCAAACAATGCTGCACATTACTGAGGAGTGTCCCCTCTTCAGACTAAGTGGCAGACTAATCACGTTAAATTCAGCAAATGAGGAAGCTATCACTTGGTTCTGGGGATTTGCATTTGCTAAATAAATAACATCTGATCTGCAGGTTGTGGAATCACTTAGTTCTGTCCACCGCATGCTGCTTCCACTGTTTAGTATGTATGCAGTCCTGTATTGTAGCTTCACCAGGTTGACATCTCATTTTGGTGCCAGGTGCTGCTCCTGGCATGCTGTCCTGCACTCTTCATTGAACCAGGGTTGATCCCCTGGCTTGATGGTAATGGAAGAATGAAGGGATATGCTGGGCCATGAGGATACAGATTTTGATTGAATATAATTCTGCTGTAGCATTTAATTGCCAACAAAGAAGAAATGAGCAGGAAGAGAGTTGCTAAGGCCTGAATTTCATTTCAATTGTTTGAATCAAAACTCTTGGGTTCTGACAAAGGGTCATCGACCTGAAACATTAACTCTGTTTCTCCCTCCACAGATGCTGCCAGATCTAGATATTTCTTGAATTTTGTGTTTTATTTCAATAATCTTGCTTGATGTGTACATTTACAGGTTTCAGCAGGTGTTTTAACCCAGGCATCATTGAAGAAATGCATTTTTGCCTTGCTTGTGGCCCTAGTCCAACATGAGGGCTCTGCCAGAGGCTGTTGAATAAGTTGGTTTGCTTTTGAGACCAGGCACATTTTGCCACCATTTATTTCAAATATCCGATAGAATGAATTACTTAATTGAAATATGGGATTTGCAGCTAGCAAACTGAAGTGCTGAAGTGATGATTGGAGAGTGGAGGGAAGCCAACAAAACTAGGTGATTTGTAGTGTAAAGGTACTGTCAAAATATTGCAAGTTCCTGCAGTTTCCTTTTATGGTACTGGCTAGTACCACATGCATGGGAAAACACAAAGTTAACAACTTGCTCCTAATTCACCCACTAAGCAAGAGCAGACAATACAAATGTGTGCGAGTAATAATTCAGTGTCATTCTTTTCTTAGAAAGGGCAATGTATTAATTCAAGCAACACAATAACCCAACAGAAATGAATTAAAAAAACATCAATTATATTTTCAATAATATACATTTCCCAGATTAATTTACACTGTCAGAAATATAAAATATACAATAAATCTTTTTGCTAAAGTTAATTAAAATTAAAATTATTTTGTTCATGTGCATTATTTTAAACAAAGCTATTTGTGTTATTATGTACGCTTGTTCTGGACAAGCCAAGCACTATTTAGTACATACTGAACTGAGCACGGTTCTCAATCAGCCACAGATGTGATAACATTCATTCTCTTCCTTTGAGTACTGTCCAGATTGCATAATTATCTCAAGCTCGAGTGACAGCACCAATTGTCTACCATTCTAGAGACTCTCTCCAGGAATCCTCCAGGAACTAACTTCACAAATTTGTGAACAGTGAGGCGTTCAGGTTTTTCTAACAGGCGAGCATTATTGTAAAGGAATATTATCAGCCACGTGGGTTAGACGGTTTGGTGAAGAAAATAATTTCTTTACCATACTCATTTTTTGATGCAATTGTGCTGTGTTTGCTTATTTAGAATATCTGATGTTTAACTTTATTTGGTGTTCATCATGGTGGGGAGTGCTAAGGAACATAGGAAATAGGAGCAGGAGTAGGCCATTTGGCCCCTCGAGCCTGTCCCATCATTCAATCAGATCATGCCTGATTTTCTACCTCAATGCCATTTTCCCGCATTATCCCCATATCCCTTGATACCTTTAATATCTAGAAATCTATCAATGTCTGTCTTGAATATACTCAATGACTAAGTCTCCGCCGCCCTCTGAGGTACAGAATTCCAAAGATTCACCACCCTCAGAGTGAAGAAACTTTTCCTCATCTCGATCTTAAATGGCCTACCTCTTATTCTGTGACTGTGTAACATGATTCTAGACACCACCACCACCTCTCCACCCCTCACCCCAGCCAGGGAAAACATCCTTCCTGCATTTACCCCGTTGAGTCCTGTAAGAATTTTGTATGCTTCAATGAGATCATCTCTCATTCTTCTGAACTCTGGAGAATACAGGCCCAGTCTCCTCAATCTCTCCTCATAGAACAATCCTGCCATCCCACGAATCAGTCTGGTGAACGTTCATTGCACTCCCTCTATGGCAAGTATATCCTTCCTTAGGTAAGGAGACCAAAACTGTACACAATATTCCAGGTTCAGTCTCACCAAGGCTCTATACAATTGCAGAAAGACTTCTTTACTCCTGTACTCAAGTCCCCTTGCAATACAAGCCAACAGACCATTTGCCTTCCTAAATGCTTGCTGCACCTGCCTGTTACCTTTCAGTGACTTATGAAACAAGGACACCCAGGTCCCTTTGGACATCAATACTTCCCAATTGCTCACCAGTTAAGAAATACTCTGCATTTCTGTTTTTCCTACCAAAGTTGATAACTTCACATCTTTCCACATTATATTCCATCTGCCAGTTTCAACAGTCTGTTGAAAGGTCACAGACCTGAAACATTAACTTTATTTCTCTCTCCACAGATGCTGCCAGACCTCCTGTGTATTTCCAGCACTTTCTGTTTTGACTTTAACTTCTCATTAGCCATGGTAGGATCACCTTTCCTGCTGGGTTTTTGTGCCTCAAAGGAATGTAAATTTATTGTAAATCATGTATTAATTCTTTAAATGCTAGCCATTGCCGGTCTACCATCATACCTTTTAATGTAGTTTCCCAATCTACCATAGCAAATTTTCCCCTCATACCTTTGTAGTTTCCTTTGTTTAGATATAAGACCCCAGTTTTGGATTGAACTACATCATTTTCAAACTTTAATGTGAAATTCTATAATATTATGGTCACTCTTCCCTAGAGATTCCTTTCCAACGAGATTATTAATTAGCCATTTCTCATTGCACAATCTAGATCTAAAATAGCCCATTCTTTAGTTAGTTCCTCAACATAATGTTCTAGAAAACCATTCCAGAAATTTGTCCTCCGCAGCATTATTGCAAATTAGGTTTACTCAGTCTAGATGTAGATTGAAGATCCCATGATTATTGTATTATCCTTGTTACATGCACCTCTAATTTCCTGATTAATACTGTCCCCCAGATACCACTATTATTTGGAATAGAACCCTTCCCATTTCAGGCACCCAGTATCAACCTCAAGCACTCCAAGGCAAGTATAGCATAGCCAGAGTAAAGCTGCTTCTACTCTGACTCAACAACACACCTCAGCCCTAACCTCAAAAGAGAACTCCCTAAACTCCATCAATGTGACATTCCGTCTACTTCTCACACCAGGCATGTTGTGGTGTCTTTGACTGAAATTGCCAGTTAGTTCCAAGTTGACAAGTTTTCTGCTATAGACACTCAATTTCAAGTCCATAAGAAAATTCAGAGGAGGATAACTTGATGACTTCATAATTTAAAGGCTTTTAGTTATCAAGACAGGCCTAGTGTAGCAGTTTTTTATCTTGGAAAAGTATAGACTTTGAGAGGATAAAACTGAGTCCTTTAAAATTATGAAGGCATTAAATTCTGTCCATGTGGTTAGGTTACCCAAGTTAGATAATCAAGGGAGAACCATGGGACATCAGTACAAGCTACAAAAGCACAGAGTTAGATTAGATGTGAAGAGGTTATTTTTGCACAGAGCTGTACACTTCTGATAAAAGATGGCAGATGAGGTACAGAGGGATCTGAGTGTCCTGGTACATGAATCACAAAAGGTTGGTATGCAAAGTGATTAGGAAGGCAAATTGAATGTTGTTGTTTATTGCAATGGGAATGGAATATAAAAGTAGGGATGTTTTGCTACAGTTGTATAGGGTATTGGTGAGACCACATCTGGAATACTGTGTACAGTTTTGGTCTCCTTATTTAAGAAAGGATGTAAGTGCATAAGCAGCAGCTCAGAGAAGGTTCACTCAACTGATACCTGGGATGCGGGGTTATCTTATGAAGAAAGGTTGGACAAGTTGGGTCTGTATCCATTGGAGTTTAGAAGAATGAGAGGTGATCATATTGAAACATATAAGATCCTGACGAGCCTTGACAGGTTGGATGTTGAAAGAATGTTTATCCTTGTGGGAGAGATTAGAATTAGGGGACACAGTTTAAAAATTAAGGGTCGCCCATTTAAGACAGAGATGAGGAGAAATTATTTCTCTCAGAGGGTTGTGAGTCTTTGGAGCTCTCTTCCACAGAGAGCAGTGGAGGCAGGATCATTGACTATTTTTAAGGCAGAGGTAGATAAATTCTTGACTAACAAGGGAGTCAAAGGGTATTGGCGGTAGGCGGGAAAGTGGAGTTGAGGCCACAATCGGATCAGCCATAATCTTATTAAATGGCGGAGCAGGTTTGAAGGGGCCGAATGGCCTACTCCTGCTCTTAATTCGTATGTTCGTATATGTGAAGAGTACAGATTCAATGCACGTGTTCAAAAGTTGGATGTTTACCTGTGAGTGGAAGAGATCTTGAGATAGGTGATATAGTGATACTAGTCAGCAGATTTGTTTGTTCACGCTTGAGGGCTAAGGCTTTTCTCATCGTTTTTACTTCTCCCAGGAAATGGACTTCTTGGGGTGGGGGTTGGGGAAGGAGATGGTGGAGGGGTTTAATGGTATGAACAAAAGCCACCTTGTTGGACATGCCAGGCTTGGTTCACCATCTCGTCTTTCCCTGCCTTTTTGGCAGGTTCATAAACTCATTTTACATAGGGCCTTTACAGCTGCCTGACAGTTAAGACAGTTATTCCAACACCCTGGGATGGATTTAATATTGATTTCATTCTGTTATACTGGTGCGTCATGATGGGAATAAATAATGCAAGGTATGCAGTTCTTACTTCACAGGAACTAGCATATTTCCCTATATTACATTTCAAAAGTACTTAATTGGCAATAATGCTCTTTGGGAGCCCTGAGGTCATAAAAAGTGCTGTGTAAATGCAAGTTATTTCCTTCTTTACACATTTCAAGGTTTTTGCAGTGAGACATTGGGCTGGATTTTAAGAACCTGCCGCCAATCTCGGCAGTGAGCTCAACAAAGGGCAGCTCACATGCGTCGGCCACATGCCAAAGAGCCGCCGCCATCGCCCACCCGGCGACTCATTTAAATAGCCGGAGCGGCCCATTCCACCCCCCACCACCCCAAATCAGGTTGAGGGGGCGGGCTGTCCGTCCCCAGCAATGGCGTCAGCTGCCTGTGCGCAAGCATGGCCCCACTTTTAAAGGGCAGCCAGCCCTGCTGGTCAATTTGAATTTTTAAAGCAGTATCCCCCAAAATTTAAACAATAAATTTCTAACGCTCCTTTCCCACCCCCTCATAACAATTATATTAACTGTTTTCCCCTCCCCCCAACACTTAGCTTTTAAATCTGACATTCCCCCGCCCACCCACCAGACTCCACAAAGTTTAAAGTTCACCCCTTCCCACCATCCCCTCCACCATCCCGTCGGTTTGATCCTGTCCAACCCCCAACTGAAAATCTTAACTCCTCCCCCCTCCCTAGCAACGTCACGCCGACTTTTCCGGATGGGGAATTGAAGGCACGGAAATGCTGGCCGCCGCACCAACAATCAAGGCGGGCCTGCAAGATTTAAGGTAAGTTGATTTACATTTATGCGTGTCAGTAATTTAAATATTTAAATCCAGGTCCCGTTGCCCAGCAATGGGGCGGGGCCACCTGGGAGCTTCGCCTTCGCCAGGATCGGGGCAGGCCCTCCCAGCATTGGCCTTCGTGGTGGGCCTCTGACAGAACGATCATCCGCCCACCCCCCCACCACGGAGCCCGATGTTGTGGGCTTGGTAAAATCCAGCCCAGTGCTTTTATCATATTTTCTTCCCACCCTCCAGCCCTTTGGCACAAATCCTTTTGGTACAAGATTTTGGAAATTATGGGTAGTGTTTCCATTATCTTCTGTCCAAACTGCCTCTTCAGCATTCTGGGATACAGATCAAACTGGGTCTGGGAACCTTTCAAGGATTGTGCAGTAGTAGTGTATTTCAATGGAGGCATAAATCCAATGAAAATTAACACCTGAACATACCCATCGGCTAATACAGCATGCAGGATAGTGTATAAAATTATAGGTAACAGTTTGGCATAAGTAAAGAATATCCTTGGATAGTTAGCATGAAGGGCGATGTAAAAGAAAGAAATGCTGAAACCACAGATGCACAGTGAGCATGATTTGGTAGAAAACTTAGAACATCTGGTGAGAAATAATGAGAAATAACTGAATAGTGCAGAAGTTAGTATTAATATCGCTGTATTATGATAATGCATTCTGTGTGATGAAGGAAAACATATGGTTTAGAGTAGATTGTTAGGATTCTGTAGGTCAAAGCTAAACAAGCAGGACGTGTTAGCAATTTAAGAAGCATTAAAAGATTTAGGTAAAGAAAGATGGCTAGTTTGGAAACAACATGTCCAGTTTAAATTGTCATTCCTCTGGAAAGATTGTGATGCTTGTAACCAAATACAGTCATAGAGTCGTAAGAGTTATACAGCACAGAAACAGGCCCTTCGGCCCATCGTGCCCATGCTGGCCATCAAGCACCTATATATAGACTGGATAAATCAGATGGGCAGAGGTAGCCTAGATGACTACACAGAATGTTTTCGGGATAATTTCTTGAAACAATACGTTCTGCAGCC
The DNA here is from genome assembly GCF_036365525.1 of Heterodontus francisci. Lineage (NCBI taxonomy): Eukaryota > Metazoa > Chordata > Chondrichthyes > Heterodontiformes > Heterodontidae > Heterodontus > Heterodontus francisci. The sequence goes on from NC_090379.1 coordinate 41,229,779, forward strand.
AACCAGAAAGCAGGCTATACTAGAGTTCCGAAGTAGGGTCACTGACCCGAAACGTTAACTCTGCTTCTCTCTCCACAGATGCTGCCAGACCTGCTGAGTATTTCCATCATTTCCTGTTTTTATTATAGGCTATACTAGACCTAATATTATGCAACGAGTTAGGAACAATTAATGACCTCATAATTAAGGCACCCCTAGTTAGCAGCGATCATGATATGATTGAATTTTACATTCAGTTTGAGGGAGAGAAGAGTGGGTCCAAGACTAGTATTTTAAACTTAAATAAGGGCAATTGTGAGGGCATGAAAGCAAAGCTAGCTAAAGTGAACTGGCAAGTCAGGTTAAGGGATAGGTCAATAGAGATGCAGTGGCAGACATTTAAGGGGATATTTCAGAATACACAGAATAGATACATTTCAACGAGAAAGAAAAATTCCAAGGGTGGGACCCATCATCCTTGGTTAACTAAAACAGTTAAAAATAGTACCAAACTTAAAGAAAAAACCTATAATTGCGCAAAGATGGATGGCAGGTCAGAAGATTGGACAGAATATAAAAAAAAACAAAGAATGACTAAAAGATTGATAAGGAAAGTAAAATTAGCCTAAGAGAGGAAGCTAGCTAGAAATATAAAGACAGATAGTAAGAGTTTCTATAGATATTTGAAAAAGAAAAGAGTTACAAAGTGAGCGTTTGTCCTATAAAAAGTGAGTTGGGGAGTTATTAATGGATAATAAGGAGATGGCAGATGAATTGAACAGATATTTTATATCGGTCTTCACTATTGAGGATACAAGTAACATCCCAGTATTAGCTGTAAGTCAGGAAATGGAAGGGAGGGAGGAACTCAAGAAAATTACAATCACCAGGGAAGTGGTACTGAACAAATTATTGGAGCTGCGGGCTGTCAAGTCCCCAGGTCCTGATGGACTTCATCCTCGGGTGTTAAAAGAAGTGGCTAGTGAGATAGTTGATGTGTTAGTTTTAATTTTCCAAAATTCCCTAGATTCGGGGAAGATTCCTTTAGATTGGAAAATAGCGAATGTAACTCCTCTATTCAAAAAGGGAGGGAGACAGAAAGCAAGAAACTACAGGCCAGTTAGCTCAACATCTGTCTTAGCGAAAATGTTAGAAGCTATTATTAAAGATGTTTTAGCAGGGCATTTAGAAAAAATCAAGGTAATCAGGCAGAGTCAACATGGTTTTGTGAAAAGGATATCATGTTTAACCAATTCATTGGAGTTCTTTGAGGGATTTACATGTGCTGTGGATAAAGGGGAACTGGTAGATGTATTGTACTTAGATTTCCAGAAGGCATTTGATAAAGGTGCCACATCAAAGGTTATTGCAGAAAGTAAAAGCTCACGGTGTAGGGGGTAACATATTGGCATGGATAGAAGATTGGTTAGCTAACAGGAAACAGAGAGTAGGCATAAATAGGTCATTTTCTGGTTGGCAAGATGTAATGAGTGGTGTGCCACAGGGATCTGTGCTGGGGCCTCAATTTTTTACAATTTATATAAATGACTTAGAAGAAGGGACCGGAGGTATGGTTGCTAAATTTTCTGATGACACAAAGATAGGTAGGAATGTAACTTGTGAAGAGGACATAAGGAGGCTACAAAGGGAGATAGATAGGTTAAGTGAGTGGGCAAAGACCTGGCAAATGGAGTATAATGTGGGAAAGTGTAAAATTGTCCACTTTGGCAGGAAGAATAAATAAGAAGCATATTATTTAAATGGTGAGAGATCTGAGATGCAGAGGGATCTGGGTGTCCTAGTGCATGAATCGCAAAAGGTTAGTACTCAGGTACAACACATAATTAGGAAAGCTAATAGAACTTTATCATATATCGCGAGGGGAATTGAATACAAAAGTAGGGAAGTTATGCTTCAGCTATACAGGGCATTGGTGAGACCGCATCTGGAGTACTGTGTACAGCACTGGTCTCATTTAAGGAAGGATGTAAATGCTTTGGAGGCAGTACAGAGAAGATTTACTAGACTAATACTTGGAATGGATGGGCTGTCAAATGAGGAAAGATTGGACAGGCTAGGCATGTATCTGCTGGAATTTAGAAGAGTAAGAGACAACTTGATTGAAACATAAGATCCTGAGTGGTTTTGACAGGATGGATGTGGAAAGGATATTTCCCCTTATGAGAGAATCTCGAACTAGGGGTCACTGTTTAAAAATAAGAGGTCACCCATTTAAGACAGAGACGAGAAGAAATTTTTTCTGAGGGTAGTAAGTCTTTGGAATTCTCTTCCTCAAAAGGCAGTGGAAGCAGAGTCCTTGAATATGTTTAAGGCAGAGGTAGATAGATTCTTGATCAGCAAGGGGGTGGAAGATTATCAGGGGTAGGTGAAAATGTGGAGTAATGAGTTCAGCCATGAACTTATTGAATGGCGGAGCAGGCTTGAGGGGCAGAGTGGCCTACTCCTGTTCCTAATTCATATGTTCATATATTCTAATCCCATCTTGGCCTGTAGCCTTGTCTGCTATGGTGTTTCAAGTGCTCATCAGGCAGTGTGTTCCAGATTCCAACCACCCTCTGGGTGAAGAAGTTTTTCCTCAAACCCCCTCTAAACCTCCTGTCCCTTACCTTAAATCTATGCCCCCTGGTTATTGATCCCTCTGCAAAGGTAAAAAGTTTGTTCCTATCTACCCTATCTATGCCCCTCATAATTTTGTATACCTCAATCAAGTCCCCCCTCAGCCTTCTCTGCTGTAAGGAAAACAACCCTAGCCTATCCAGTCTCTCTTCATAACTGAAATGCTCCAGCCCAGGCAACATCCCGATGAATCTCTTCTGCACCCTCTCCAGTGCAATCACATCCTTCCTATAGTGTGGTGCCGAACTAGCATTTTATACAGCTCCATCATAACCACCCTGCTCTTATATTCTACGCCTTTATAAAGGTGCCTTATTGTAAAAAAAATTCTCAAATGCTATTCATTTGATTTTTAGAGTACAATTTGAAAGACAGGCAGAGGTAGTTTGGATAATTTAATTGATAAAAGGAAAGAATTTATTTCAAAAGTTGGTCCGCTATGACATAATGTAGATGCCAAAGCTGGTAGCTCCATGTTGCACAATAAAACAGTCTCACATAAAAGTAAATTTAGTTCTGATTCTATGTAGGTGAGCTGTATTGTAAAGCAAGCTTATCATCTCCCAGCAACAGAGCCCCTAAACTACAATAGTCCATTTCAAGCACGGACTCAGTGTTGTGCAATCTCTTTAGTGGCTCAAAAGAACAATTTTTGTCCACTTGCTTACAATTAGTAGTTAACCTAAATCATGTACAATATTTGAAAACATTCAATACTAAGCAATCAGGCTCTATTTCCTGATGAGCCTGAAATCCCATCAGTCTGAAACACAAAGCACAATCCAATTTATCAGTCCTACTTTTGGCAAAAACACGCATAAAACAAAAATAATAAAAAAAGAACTCATTAAACTAAATATAAGAACTAATTAAACTTCAATAAAAAGTTACCAGTGTTGTTATAAAGCAACATCTCTATTTTACTGGAAGAAAATTGAGAATCTAAAAATTATTAGTCAAATAAAATGCATAGTTGGCAAGGCAATTTCTTAATTGGTGTCATAATCCTCAGATTTTGCTTGAATATAATTACACAAGGGAAAGAAACAAGTATCCTGTGGCAAAAATATCTCATCAGACTTGCATTTGCACAGAATGTTCTGAAACTAGAAAAGCCATCAACTCTAATCTACTTCAACTCATCTTATGAGCTCAACTAATTGGACAACTAAAACTGCTTCTCTAGATATTATAAAAACAAACATCCAGTGGTCGATTTAGCTGAAAGGTGACCATTAAGACCTTCCTCTGGTTCAGCATCTCTCAACCGCCAGCACAATAAATGTGGGTAAGACTTTGTGGAGTTAAATTGAAATTCTATTGTGCACATCTATACATACACTTATTCCTATTATATTTGAATACCCATGCACATATATCACAGATGTGGAGGTAAGTGGAACATGACTCCACAATGACACTGCAAAGCAGAAGAAAATAAGGAACAAGGAATGATTATTTAGTCAGGCTGTGAAGTCTATTTCTCTCAAGTCCTTGAACGTGTTGTTGCCTCCCAAATCTGTACCTATTTTTCCCAGAATTCCATGTTTGAATCCCTCCAATCAGGTTTCCTCCACGCTGCAGTACCGAAACGGTTCTTATCAAAGTCACAAATGACATCCTATGTAACTGTGACAAAGGTAAAATATCCCTCCCCATCCATTTCAATCTGTATGTAGCCTTTGACATGGTTGACCACACTATCCTCACAATGCCTCTCCACTGCCAACCAGCTGAGTAAGACAACTCTCACCTGCTTCCATTCGTATCTATCTAATCGTAGCCAAAGTTTCACTTACAATGGCTTCTCTTCTTGTTCCTGCACCATTACCTCTGGTGCCCCTTAAGGATCTATCCTTGGCCCCCATCTATTTATCATCTACAAGCTTCCCATCGGGGACATCATCTAAAAGCAGGACCTTAGTTTTCACATGTACACGGACACTCAGCTCTACTTCACCACCACATCTCTCGACTCCTCCACTGTTGTGAAATTATCAGACTGCTTATCTGACATCCAGGACTGGATGAGCAGAAATTTCCTCCAATTAAAATTGGGAAGACTGAAGCCATTGCTTTTGGTCCCCGCTCTAAACTTCATCCCTTAGCTACTGACTCAATTCCTCTCCCTGGCAACAATCAGAGACTAAAACAGTCTATTTGCAATATTGGTATCATATTTGACCCCAAGATGAGCTTCCGACCACATATCCGCGCCATCACGAGGACCTCCGTATCATCGCCTGACTTTGCCTCTGTCTCAGCTCATCTGCTGCTGAAACCCTCATTCATGCCTTTATTACTTCTAGACTTCACTTCCAACGCACTCCTGGCTGGTCTCCCACATTTTACCCTCCCCCATAAATTTGAAGTCATCCAAAACTCTGCTGGCCATGTCTTGACTTGCACCAAGTCCCACTCACCTATCACCCCTGTGCTCGCTGACTTACATTAGCTCCTGGTCAAGCAACGTCTCGATTTTAAAATTGTCATCCTTGTTTTCAAACCTCTCCATAGCCTTGCCCCTCCTTATCTCTGTAATCTCCTAAAACCCTCCGAGATGTCTGCGCTCATCTAATTCTGGACACTTGATCATTCCTAGTATTAATTGCTCCACCATTCATGGCTGTGCCTTCATTTGCCTAGGCCTTAAGCTTTGGAATTCCAACCCCTATTCAAGAAGGGTGGTAGGAAAACTATTGGAAAAAATTCTGAGGGACAGGATTAATCTCCACTTGGAGAGGCAGGGATTAATCAGGGATAGTCAGCATGGCTTTATCAGGGGGCAGTTCGTGTCCAACAAACTTGACTGAATTTTTCGAGGAGGTGACTAGATGTTTAGATGAGGGTAAAGCAATTGATGCATTCTACATGGACTTCAGTAAGGCTTTTGATAAGGTCCCACATGGGAGATTGGTTAAGAAGGTAAGAGTGCACGGGATCCAGGGCAATTTGACAAATTGGATCCAAAATTGGCTTAGTGGTAGGAAGCAGAGGGTGATGGTCAAGCGTTGTTTTTGCAAGTGGAAACCAGTGATGTACCACAGGGATCGGTTCTGGGACCCTTGCTGTTTGTAGTGTATATTAATGACTTAGACGTGAATATAGGCGGTATGATCAGTAAGTTCGCAGATGACACGATAATTGGTGTGTCGTAAATAGTGAGGAGGAAAGCCTTAGATTACAGGACGATATAGATGGGCTGGTAAGATGGGCGGAGCTATGGCAAATGGAATTTAATCCTGAGGAGTGTGAAGTGATGCATTTTGAGAGGACCAACAAGGCAAGGGAATATACAATGGATGGTAGGACCCTAGGAAGTACAGAGGGTCAGAGGGACCTTGGTGTACTTGTCTGTAGATCACTGAAGGCAACAACACAGGTAGATAAGGTGGTCATGAAAGCATATGAGATACTTGCCTTTATTAGCCGAGGCTTAGAATATAACAGCAGGGAGGTTATGATGGAGCTGTATAAAATGCTACTTAGGCCACAGTTGGAGTACTGTGTACAATTCTTGTCACCACACTACAGGAAGGATGTGATTGCACTGGAGAGGGAGCAGAGGAGATTCACCAGGATGTTGCCTGGGCTGGAGCATTTCAGCTATTAAGAGAGACTGGATAGGCCAGGGTTATTTTCCTTAGAGCAGAGAAGGCTGAGGAGGACCTGATTGAGGTATACAAAATTATGAGGGGCATTGATAGGATAGATAGGAAGAAACTTTTTCCCTTCGCGGAGGGGTCACTAACCAGGGGGCACAGATTTAAGGTAAGGGGCAGGGGGTTTTGAGGAAACATTTTCTCACCCAGAAGGTGATTGGAATCTGAAACACACTGCCTGAAGGGGTGGTAGAGGCAGGAACCCTCACAATATTTCAGAAGTATTTTGATGTGCACTTGAGACACCATAGCATACAAGGATACGGGCCAAGTGCTAGAAAATGGGATTAGAATAAATAGGCGCAGACATGATGGGATGAAGGTCCTGTTTCTGTGCTAAAGAACAAAGAAAATTACAGCACAGGAACAGGCCCTTCGGCCCTCCAAGCCTACGCCGATCCAAATCCTCTATCTAAACCTGTCGCCTATTTTCTAAGGGTCTGTATCTCTTTACTTCCTGCCCATTCATGTATCTGTCTAGATACATCTTAAAAGACGCTATCGTGCCCGCGTCTACCACCTCCGCTGGCAAAGCGTTCCATGCACTCACCACCCTCTGCGTAAAGAAATTTCCACGCATATCCCCCCTAAACTTTTCCCCTTTCACTTTGAACTCATGTCCCCTTGTAATTGAATCCCCCACTCTGGGAAAAAGCTTCTTGCTATCCACTCTGTCTATACCTCTCATGATTTTGTGCACCTCAATCAGGTCCCCCCTCAACCTCCGTCTTTCTAATGAAAATAATCCTAATCTACTCAACCTCTCTTCATAGCTAGTGCCCTCCATACCAGGCAACATCCTGGTTAATCTCCTCTGCACCCTCTCCAAAGCATCCACATCCTTTTGGTAATGTGGCGACCAGAACTGCATGCAGTATTCCAAATGTGGCCAAACCAAAGTCCTATACAACTGTAACATGACCTGCCAACTCTTGTACTCAATACCCCGTCCGATGAAGGAAAGCATGCCGTATGCCTTCTTGACCACTCTATTGACCTGCGTTGCCACCTTCAGGGAACAATGGACCTGAACACCCAAATCTCTCTGTACATCAATTTTCCCCAGGACTTTTCCATTTACTGTATAGTTCACTCTTGAATTGGATCTTCCAAAATGCATCACCTCGCATTTGCCCCGATTGAACTCCATCTGCCATTTCTCTGCCCAACTCTCCAATCTATCTATATAACTCTATGACTCTACACCTCTCTACCTCACCAACTTCCTTTAAAACACTCTGTAAAACCTATGGCTTTGACCAAGCTTTTGATCATTTGACCTAATGGGCTAAATTTCACTAGCCCTCTGAAGTCGGAGGTTGTGGTGGAGGGGCCTGGAAAATTCTTCTGGGAGAGGCCCGCCATGGCCCCCGACACCGAGAAGTCGCCGCCACATTTTACCGCTGGCGGCGAGACCTCTGTGTGGCCTCCCCACCCACACCCCCCACCCACCCCAGCTTAGCAGCCGGGCTTTCATTTTAATATTAAAATTAATTGAAACAAATGCAAATAAAGATCTCTTGTCCCGGCGGCCATACCACGGCAATAGTCTGGCTGCTGGCCAGAACTTCCACACCTTTGGAACTCTGTTCAAAGTTCCAAGGCATGACACTGGTGGGGAAGGGGGAGGAGTGAAGTTATCAGGGTGCGGTGGGGGGGGGGGGAAGGGGGCGAAGCAGCTAAAACACTTTGTATTGGCTGACGGGATGGTGGGAAGGGGTTGAAGGGCAAAGGAAACGAGGTTGGGGGGATAAGTTAGGGTTGGGAATAAAGTTAATATTGGTTCGATAGGGTCAAAAACAAACATTGGTGGGGGGGAGGGGGCTGGGGTGCTGGTGATGGGCAGTGGGAAAGGGCCTCCAGCTTCCAGTAAATGGAAAAGTCCTGGGGAAAATTGATGTACAGAGAGATTTGGGTGTTCAGGTCCATTGTTCCCTGAAGGTGGCAACGCAGGTCAATAGAGTGGTCAAGAAGGCATACGGCATGCTTTCCTTCATCGGACGGGGTATTGAGTACAAGAGTTGGCAGGTCATGTTACAGTTGTATAGGACTTTGGTTCGGCCACATTTGGAATACTGCGTGCAGTTCTGGTCGCCACATTACCAAAAGGATGTGGATGCTTTGGAGAGGGTGCAGAGGAGGTTCACCAGGATGTTGCCTGGTATGGAGGGCGCTAGCTATGAAGAGAGGTTGAGTAGATTAGGATTATTTTCATTAGAAAGACGGAGGTTGAGGGTGGACCTGATTGAGGTGTACAAAATCATGAGAGGTATAGACAGGGTGGATAGCAAGAAGCTTTTTCCCAGAGTGGGGGATTCAATTACAAGGGGACACGAGTTCAAAATGAAAGGGGAAAAGTTTAGGGGGGATATGCGTGGAAATTTCTTTACGCAGAGGGTGGTGGGTGCATGGAACGCATTGCCAGCGGAGGTGGTAGACGCGGGCACGATAGCGTCTTTTAAGATGTATCTAGACAGATACATGAATGGGCAGGAAGTAAAGAGATACAGACCCTTAGAAAATAGGCGACAGGTTTAGATAGAGGATTTGGATTGGCGTAGGCTTGGAGGGCCGAAAGGCCTGTTCCTGTGCTGTAATTTTCTTTGTTCTTTGTTGTTCTTTGTTCTGTTTAATTTTTTGAAGACAATGTAAAATAATGTTACTTTAAAAATCAAATTTAGTCTAAGGGCTTGAAGCCCTTTAAAAATGGCACTGGTTTCAGCAGCAGATGAGCTGAGACAGAGGCGAAGTCATGGAGGTGGAAATAGGCGGTCCTAGTGGTGGCGCGGATATGTGGTCGGAAGCTCATCATGGGGTCACATATGACACCAATATTGCAAATTGACTGTTTTAGTCTCTGATTGTTGGCAGGGAGAGGAATAGAGTCGGTAGCTAGGGGATGCAGTTTGGAGCAGGGATCAAAAACAATGGCTTCAGTCTTCCCAATATTTAATTGGAGGAAATTTCTGCTCATCCAGTACTGGATGTCAGATGAGCAGTCTGATAATTTCTCAACAGTGGAGGAGTCGAGAGAGATGGTGGTGAAGTAGAGCTGAGTGTCCGTGTACATTTGAAAACTAAGGTCGTGCTTTTAGATGATGACACCGAGGGGAAGCTTGTAGATGAGAAATAGAAGGGGGCCAAGGATAGATCCTTAAAGGACACCAGAGGTAATTGTGGAGGAACAGGAAGAGAAGCCATTGCAAGTGATACTTTGGCTACGATTAGATAGATAAGAATGGAAGCAGGTGAGAGCTGTCCTCCCCAGTTGGTTGGCAGTGGAGAGGCATTGGAGGAGGATAGTGCACTCTACATCATCAGGGGCAGCTATTCCGCCACCTCAATTTAAATGAGCCCCCGGGGTGAAATATCACGAGGGCTCAGTGGCGGCTGCTCCACGTGGGCAGACCGTTGACTTCAAAGCGCGCCACCACGATTTGCGACATGATAGTAAAATTCAGGCCAATATCTCCTTATGTGGATCGGTGTCATAATTTGTGTTATAAGTTTCCTGTGAAGAACCTTGGGATTTTTTTTATTATGTTAAAGGGTTTCCTCCCACAAGCCAAAAGACTTGCAGGTTGATAGGTAAATTGGCCATTATAAATTGTCACTAGTATAGGTAGGTGGTAGGGAAATATAGGGACAGGTGGGGATGTTTGGTAGGAATATGGGATTAGTGTAGGATTAGTATAAATGGGTGGTTGATGTTCGGCACAGACTCGGTGGGCCGAAGGGCCTGTTTCAGTGCTGTATCTCTAATCTAATCTAATCTAATCTTATACAAATATAAGTTGTTTTTGTAGTAATGGTAGCTTAGGCATTAAAAAGGTCAACAGCTTTTTCTATCATATTTCAACTGAGAACTGAAAGATGTCCATTACTATGATTCTTTTCTGTTCTAACTATATTCTAGCTATTTTCTGTTTGCTATAGATTTATATTTTATATCCCTCTTTTGCCAATAATATATCAGTCACTTGTTGAATGCATATAAGCATTTGAGGATTATCTAAACCATGTTTTCATTTATTCTGTATACCCACTACTGCTGAGATGAACTCTTTTCTAGTTTATAGTTTTGAACATTTGAAACCATGCACTAATGCTCTGGGTCTAGTACACTGAACTAATACCTCTCCATTGTGTTAGTGGTTTACATTATATTTCCATTTAAATCTTCTGGTCTTTCTAATTAGTAATATTCGTTATTGTACCTCCTCCTGGGGAATCCTCAGATTGGACTCATAGTTCAGTATCTTTAACTAAAAGTAATCTCTGCACAAAACTCAACTTGTTGTTTATTATTTTACTTAGAATTTTACCTAATGTTCATTGATAATCTTAATTATCATGTTCAGTCAATAGGAAAGGCATCCAATTCCAATATGGCTGTAAATGTTACCCTAAAGTCTACTTCCTGTAAGCTGAGTCAGATGAAGATTCCATTCCTTCCCCTTAAGCTAAAATACTATACATCTGTTCTATAAACTATTTACTTAAAATTCTGGCTGAAAATTCTAAATACTATTTCCAGTTTATATAACTCATAATCCAAAAATATCTATTTCATCATCTGCAGCAATAATTTGTCAAACAAACTAAGAAATTATTCCACAAAAATAATAAAAATAAATACAAGACAGACAGTTGCAAAGGACACGATTGGCACCCAAGTCAAGTCAGATCAGATTTGTGCCTACTAGATTGAGGTTTAAGACTGCCACCTGAGATAATGAATGGTGTTGCGATTCCGGTCATCGATGACCATAATGAAATTACAATGCCTCGCTCTGACTCTTCCAGCTAATCTTCTGTCACATCACATGCCAAAACCACTTCTTACATAGATGCCTAAACTCTGCCCTTGATCTCAGTCCACAAGCAGGAGATAATCTTATTCTTCAATCACTATAACCATATCTCAGACTTTGCTTAGCTGTTGATCTCCTCTGCAACTGTCTTTCCAATATTTCTTACTCAAGCTTCTGTATTGCTTCTAGTGCCAAATAGACACTACAGACATGCTTTCAATATGTGTCTCCGTCTATCTTAGCTGTTTCTAAATTATCTCAATTATTTTCAGTGTCGCAGCTTTCTTCACATTAGTTCTTTCCTTGTTGCCTTGGCCTTGCACTCTTCTTAGTCTCAATCCAATTTCTCTGTTCCATGTGCTCTATCTACAATTTCATAAGGAATTGGTCTTCCCTTCCTTGAAATTAGTTCCTTGAAACATTCCTTACATAAAAAGTTTAAATATAACTATTAACATTTGTTTTTAAACATTTATTCTGCTTATGACCAAGCACCACTAAGTTTTCAGGTGACTGGGGGAACTTTCTCTTCAGTCTAGACACAATTTGAGAGCTAGAAGAGAAATTTCAGTCATAATGTCTTTCTTACTTGTGCAATTAAATTCATATTCTGTAAGAAAATATATCTATTATTGTATAAAGCATAGCTATGTTTCAAGATGGCTAAAATTTAAAATTATTGTCCTAGAAACTGTGATTAATTTGGCAATTTTGATCAGCAGGATTATCATGGGAATTGTAACCTATGGAATTAAGTAGGGAAGCTATTTCTCCAAGCCTCAAATTTGCATTGAAGCCTTTCGCTAAGTACAGTACTGAAATTCTCTCATTATGAATGGCATCCCCAAATCAGTTCTATTTACTCTGCTGGAACATTTCCCTACATTAAAGGTGCTATATAAATGCAAATTATTGTTGCTGGTCTCAAGTTGTTTAATTTCTCACTAATTTTCTCAGTCCAGCACCAAAGGTCCTACTCGGTGAGCTGCGGGAGCTGAAATACTCACACATTTTATGATAAAACATGCAACAAGAATGGTTGTTGTATCCTTTGACATATGCAACTGGCCTACTAGCATTTTTAGGCTATTACTGGAACCATTGCTGACTGTATAAATAGTCTGACTCTGTCTCTTAGAGTCGCCTCAATTGTATGATCAGATTTAACAATTAGTTTCAGCACTGAATAACATTTCTAGATAGTTATCAGAAAATTGTACTTACGTCAATTGCAAACCATAATAGAAAGCAACAGAAAGAAAATGCTCCTGGAAGTGTTGCATCTATTAAGTGAGAAGTTTTATTAAACAGTTTGCAATTGAAGACCATTCAGGTAAGCAAAATAACCCTGAAATGTGAAATGGATTTTGTACTGTGATTACCTTTAACTCTTTCTAATTAACAGCAACCGGGGAAATGGTGGCATAGTGGGAATGTCATCGGACTAGTAATCCAGAGACCCAGGCTAAAGCCCTGGGGACATGGGTTCAAATGCCACCATGGCAGCTGGTGGAATTTAAAATTTAATTAATTAATAAACCTCTGGAATTGAAAGCTCGTCTCAGTAATGGTGCCATGAAACTATCATCAATTGTGTAAAAACCCATCTGGGTCACTAATATCCTTTTGGGAAGGAAATCTACTGTCCTTACCTGGTCTCCAGACCCACAGGAATGTGTTTGAGTCTTAACTGCCCTCTGAAATGGTCTAGCAAGCCACTCAGCTGTCAAGGATAATTAGGGATGGGCAACAAATGCTGGCCTTGCCATGTAAGAATAAAAAAAGAATAAAAAAAAACTTGCTGTTATATATAGCAGCTTTAATGTAGAATAACTCCCAAGACGCTTCACAGGAGCTAAGGTCTGAAGTTCTGTTAATGGATGATAAATACCTGGTAGTTCAAGATGATTGGGTGAACAGGTGTTGGGTGTTAATTAGTTAACTGTATTCAAGTGTGTATACATAAAGAGCCAGCCAGCACTGCTTGGCGGTGTTTGGAGAACAGAAGTAAGCTCTGTGGCAAGCAATAAACAATCTCCACCAAAGCATCCTTGCCTCAGTGTCTTCTTCACAAACGGGCTTTGAGATTTCTCTGACATTATGAGACAAAATTTGACACCGAGCCACATCGAAATATTAGGCCAGGTGATCAAATATGTAGGTTTGAAGGAGTGGTTTACAGAAGCAGATAGAGGGAGAAAGGAGGAGGAAGAGAATTCCAGAGCTTAGTGCCTAGGTAGCTGAAGACACGGCTATCAATGGTGGAGCAAGGAAGTCGGTAATGTGCAAGAGGCCAGGATTGGAGCACAGATTGTCAAGATTGAATTTTAAACAATGAGATGTTTCATTAGGATTATAAATTTTGTCTAATATCTCTCACTCAAACCCTTGTATTCATTTCTGGAGAATTATTCATACAAGTTTGGATAGACTCCTATAAAGTCTGGATGGATATCTGCCATGAAAGGGATTGAATTTCACTGCCACAAGTGTTCTATGGAACATGAAGGTTCTAATCCTATTGGGATCATGGAAATATTATTTGTGGAATAAAGTAGTCAAGTTTGAATAATTAATACATTCTAGTGTTAGATTGTGGGCCAACTTGGTCTCAGCATCCCCTGTGGGAGTGTTTTGAAGGGCTTTTACAAGTGAATTTAGAAATTTTTGTAACAGCTGTGGATGCGAAATTCTGCTCGTGTTGATGGGTGGGTGGCCCTTCTGCTTGGAGTGATGCAACTTCTTTGGTCTGAGTCTAACCTTGCTGCGCACCAGGGAGTGGTCGGTGTCGCAGTCCGCACTGTGGAAGCTGCGTGTGATTTGAACACTGTTTAAGGAGGCTTGCCTTGTGACGACGAGGTGTAGCTGGTGCCAACGACGCGATCTTGGGTGCCACCATGAAACCTGGTGACAGGGTTTAGTGTGAAAGAACGAGTTGGTGATGCAGAGGTTATGATAGGTATACAACTCAAGCAGTCTCTGTCCATTTTCATTCATCCTTCCAACGCCATAGCACCCAAGGCAGGAGGGCCATGAGTCATGGTCGGCCCCAACCCTGGCATTAAAGTCCCCCAGCAGGAACAGGTGTTCGGTGTTGGGGATGCTACAAATGATATTATGGAGTTCCTCATAGAATTGGTCTTCAGCTTCAGGTGGGGAGCAGAGTGTTGGAGCATAGATGCTGAGTAGGTGGACTGGACCAGAGGTGGTGAGCAGTCGGATGGACAGTATGCGTTCCGAGCCATTTGAGGGAGGCTCTATCATGCTGAGCAAGGAGTTTCTGATGGCGAAGCCCACTCCATGTTGTCTTGGTTCTTCAGGATCCCTACCCTGCCAGAAGAAGGTGTAGTCTTGCTCTGTTAGAGATCCACTCACAGGGAGACGTGTCTCCTGAAGTGCTGCAAAGTCTACATTGAGTCTACTGAGCTCGTTGTTAATGATGGCGGTCTTCCGAGAATCGTTGATTTGTGTAAGGTCTTCCGACAGGCCAGGACACATAGTTCTGACGTTCCAGCTTGCAAAGCGAAGGGCTGGTACCTTCTTTCCTTTTTTCATGTTGTTTGGTGCAGTGTTCCAGTCCACTTTTCGGGCAATGACCCTGAGCTCCAAGCACCCATTGAAGCAGGTGGATTGTGGCAGGACAGAACCTTATTGACCGGGGGCTGCCCGGTTTGAGGCGGGCGGTAGCTGTCCAGTGAGATGCGATGACCTCTCCCACCGACAAAGGCAACCCGTGGCGCCCAATCTCTATGCCAATTGAGCTGGACTTATAACCTGTAACTGCTGCCTTCCGTGTTGTTTCAGTCGCTGTGAGGCGACTATGGAGTGACCTCTCCATGGCGCAAGCCTGGGCAAATGTATGGAGGTTGAGAGTTGCCCAAGCGTCAAAATCCCCCTCTCAGCCTTTCTGGTGGGGTCCAAAGGAGTGCAGAGCATGACGTTTGGCACCGGTATGGCTGCAGGAACTGCCGGAAACATGCCAAAGGTGACACATGACCGTCTACGGGGTTCTGCTCCGGATTTTCTGTTAGGGTTTACTCCCTTAGCCTTGGTCTCTCCCGAGACGCCCACAAGGCAGTGGGGTTGTTAGGGCCCCCACACAGGGGTAGGATAATGCCGGAGGGAGGAGGGGTGCGAGGGGGAGGGGTGGAGGGAAGGGGGTGCGAGGGGTAGCTGGGAAGGGGACTGTAAGGGGGTAGGGAGGTGCAGGGGAAGGGGGTGCAGGGGGAAGATGGTGCAAGGGGGGATCTGGGAAGGGGTTGGGAGGGGGCGGGGGAGGGGGGTGCGGGGGGGTGGTGAGCTGAGAGAGTGGACCTGGGAAGGGGAAGGGGAAGGGGGGGAAGGGGAAGTGGGGGAAAGGGGGTGCAGATAATAAATCATTTCATCAGTTCCCACCATCGACGCCGGGAAAGCTCATCCGCGTCCTCCGGGAGGAGAGCGACATCCTTGGGCGCCGGTACCAGAAGGAATTCGCCGACATTGCGCTGCAGATGCTCTCCGAGCCAACTCCCGCGGGCGCTTTGAAGTTGTGGCCGAGGAGCAGTTCGTGGCTTTTAGCGTGTTTGGGGCACCTTATTGCAAGGCTTCCCCTCTGTGATAGTCTTATTGCCCTAGGGTCCCGCTGCTCCTTCTTCTCCACAATGGACTTACCGCACGCCGTGGCCGCGGACACTCTGGACGGTGTAGACAGCAGGATCGAAGATCAAAGTATCACCAGCTGTACTTTGCAATTTTGTCCGGATTACATTCAATTTCACTGAGTGCTCAATGAGGAAAACAAAGAGCAGGTATGGCTGGGGGAGGGCAGTGGCCCAGGTAGCATAAACTAGCTATTAACTTGTAGATAGGGCTAAAATGAACTGATTAAAGAGCCAGGGGAGTTTAATAAGTTTAAGAGGGTAGATTGGGGGAGAAAACACCAAGAATGGGAGCAGATGGCCATGGATAGAGTTGAACAGCAAGGGAGCTTATAGCCCAGGAGCCATCTTACTAACCCACATCAGAGACGCCATCTATGAGTCAGCTTTGACCATCTACGGCAAACGTGCGAAGAGAAATGCAGACTGGTTTCAATCTCATAATGAAGAGCTGGAACCTGTCATAGCTGCTAAGCGCATTGCACTGTTGAACTACAAGAAAGCCCCCAGCGAGTTAACATCCGTAGCACTTAAAGCAGCCAGAAGCACTGCACAAAGAACAGCCAGGCGCTGCGCAAATGACTACTGGCAACACCTATGCAGTCATATTCAGCTGGCCTCAGACACCGGAAACATCAGAGGAATGTATGATGGCATTAAGAGAGCTTTTGGGCCAACCATCAAGAAGATCGCCCCCCTCAAATCTACATCAGGGGACATAATCACTGACCAATGCAAGCAAATGGACCGCTGGGTTGAGCACTACCTGGAACTGTACTCCAGGGAGAATGTTGTCACTGGAACTGCCCTCAATGCAGCCCAGCCTCTACCAGTCATGGATGAGCTGGACGTACAGCCAACAAAATCGGAACTCAGTGATGCCATTGATTCTCTAGCCAGCGGCAAAGCCCCTGGGAAGGACAGCATTACCCCTGAAATAATCAAGAGTGCCAAGCCTGCTATACTCTCAGCACTACATGAACTGCTTTGCCTGTGCTGGGACAAGGGAGCAGTACCACAGGACATGCGCGATGCCAATATCATCATCCTCTATAAAAACAAAGGGGACCGCGGTGACTGCAACAACTACTGTGGAATCTCCCTGCTCAGCATAGTGGGGAAAGTCTTTGCTCGAGTCGCTTTAAACAGGCTACAGAAGCTGGCCGAGCGTGTCTACCCTGAGGCACAGTGTGGCTTTCGTGCAGAGAGATTGACCATTGACATGCTGTTCTCCCTTCGTCAGATACAGGAGAAATGCCGCGAACAACAGATGCCCCTCTACATTGCTTTCATTGATCTCACCAAAGACTTTGACCTCGGCAGCAGACGTGGTCTCTTCAGACGACTAGAAAAGATTGGATGTCCACCAAAGCTACTAAGTATCATCACCTCATTCCATGACAATATGAAAGGCACAATTCAGCATAGCGGCACCTCATCAGACCCCTTTCCTATCCAGAGTGGCATGAAACAGGGCTGTGTTCTCGCACCCACACTGTTTGGGATTTTCTTCTCCCTGCTGCTCTCACATGCGTTCAAGTCTTCAGAAGAAGGAACTTTCCTCCACACAAGATCAGAGGGCAGGTTGTTCAACCTTGCCCATCTAAGAGTGAAGACCAAAGTACGGAAAGTCCTCATCAGGGAACTCCTCTTTGCTGACGATGCTGCTTTAACATCTCACACTGAAGAGTGTCTGCAGAGTCTCATCGACAGGTTTGCGGCTGCCTGCAACGAATTTGGCCTAACCATCAGCCTCAAGAAAATGAACATCATGGGACAGGACGTCAGAAATGCTCCATCCATCAATATCGGCAACCACGCTCTGGAAGTGGTTCAAGAGTTCACCTGTCTAGGCTCAACAATCACCAGTAACCTGTCTCTAGATGCAGAAATCAACAAGCGCATGGGAAAGGCTTCCACTGCTATGTCCAGACTGGCCAAGAGAGTGTGGGAAAATAGCGCACTGACACGGAACACAAAAGTCCGAGTGTATCAAGCCTGTGTCCTCAGTACCTTGCTCTGTGGCAGCGAGGCCTGGACAACGTATGTCAGCCAAGAGTGACATCTCAATTCATTCCATCTTCACTGCCTCCGGAGAATACTTGGCATCAGGTGGCAGGACCGTATCTCCAACACAGAAGTCCTCGAGGCGACCAACATCCCCAGCTTATACACACTACTGAGTCAGCGGCGCTTGAGATGGCTTGGCCATGTGAGCCGCATGGAAGATGGCAGGATCCCCAAAGACACATTGTACAGCAAGCTCGCCACTAGTATCAGACCC
This sequence comes from Heterodontus francisci, assembly GCF_036365525.1. Classification (NCBI taxonomy): domain Eukaryota; kingdom Metazoa; phylum Chordata; class Chondrichthyes; order Heterodontiformes; family Heterodontidae; genus Heterodontus; species Heterodontus francisci. The sequence continues at coordinate 41,247,792 of NC_090379.1, forward strand.
ACCGGCCGTCCATGTCTCCGCTTTAAAGATGCCTGCAAATGCGACATGAAGTCCTGTGACATTGATCACAAGTCGTGGGAGTCAGTTGCCAGCGATCGCCAGAACTGGCGGGCAGCCATAAAGGCAGGGCTAAAGTGCGGCGAGTCGAAGAGACTTAGCAATTGGCAGGAAAAAAGACAGAAGCGCAAGGGGAGAGCCAACTGTGTAACAGCCCCGACAAACAAATTTTTCTGCAGCACCTGTGGAAGAGCCTGTCACTCTAGAATTGGCCTTTATAGCCACTCCAGGCGCTGCTCCACACACCACTGACCAGCTCCAGGCGCTTACCCATTGTCTCTCGAGATAAGGAGGCCAAAGAGACAAAGTGTTAGATTGATATCCTAGTGTTTTTTTTTACCTAAATTGCCACCTGGGGTCAAGGAGAAATATAATATCTTTATTTCTCTGAGGTTGTGCTTCCAGTTACTCATCTCTCTTGGGATTAAATAAGTTCTGGAGAATTAATAATGTATGAAATCATTCCTAATTCTGAATAATTCTCGTTGAGAAATAAAAACTTCACTAAAAATGTGGTACAACCGTGGCTAACTAGAGAAGTTAAGGTTACTATTAGATTACAATGCTGCCAAAATGTAGTAAGCCTGAGGATTGGGAGGATTTTAAAAATCAGAAAAGGATAACCAAGAAAGTGATGAGGAGGGAGAAAATAGAATGCGAGAGTAAACTAGCATGAAATATTAAAAACAGATAAGAGCTTTTACAAGTGTTTATAAAAGAAGAGATTAGTAAAGCAAATACGAGTCCCCCAGAGGCAGCTGCAGGAGAAATTCTAACGGGGAATAAGGAAATGGCAGAAACATTAAACAAATTATTTATTTCTGTCTTCACATTTGAAAACACAGAACAGCATGCCAGGGGCAACATCAGGCAAACCTAAAAATGAGGTGCCAACTTGGTGAAGCTACAGACACAGTACTGCATGCACTATATTCTCTAGAGTTTAAAAAAGTGAGAGGAGATCTTACTGAAATACATAAAATTCTTAGAGGGCATGACATGGTAGATGGTGAGTGTGTGTTTCCCCTGGTGGGAGAGGCTAGATCGAGGGTTCATAGTCTCAGGATAAGGGGTCAGCCATTTAAGATGGAGATGAGGAGAACTTTCTTGACTCAGGGGATTGTGAATCTTTGGAAATCTCTGCTCCAGAGGGCAGTGGATGCTCAGTTGTTGAGTATACTCAAGGCTGAGAGCAATAGATTTTTGGGCACTAAGGGAAGCAAAGGATATGGGATTCGGGGAGGGAAGTGGAGTTGATGCAGAGCTTCAGCCGTGACCTTATTGAGTGGTGGAGCAAGCTCGAGGGGCCGTATAGCCTATTTCTGCTCCTATTTCTTATGCTTTTATGGAGAACTGGGAGGAGCATGTTTGATGGATTTTTATTGTTCCACACTTTCCTCATGTTTTAATAGCTTGGAAAGTCTAAAATTGCAAAAGGAAAGCAATGCCATCTATATCTGTGGGTTTCTACTAAAAGAAGGAAACATGGAATATTCTACAGAAAGTTCATATTAAACTTATTAGCAATTTATAGATGAACAACAAAGACATTGCATGAATTTCTCAAGTCACAGGGCATTTCAATTATGTTGCTGCATTCATCATATGATAAATTCTAAATTCATTTATTAAGGTCAAAACTAAACAGATGTTAGGTCCATAAAACTAAATGGTAATTTTTAAGTTTACCAGAAGATTGGAAAGGAAATATTTTCAAAAACTTTCAGATTTCTAACATTTCTAGAAAGAAAAAAAATCCTTTTACATCGTATCTTTCACAACCTGAGGACATCAAAGCACTTCACAGGCTGAGAAGCACTTCTGAAGTGTAGTCATTATTGTAATGTAAGAAACATGGCTGTCAATTTGTGCACAGGAAGGTCCCATTACTAGCAATAAGGTAAGTGACCAAATGATCTGTTTTTAGTGGGCCCTGGCTCGCCTTCAAATAGTGCCTTGGATCTTACATCCACCCAAAAGTCTCAGTTTAACATCTCATATGAAAGCATCCCCGACAGTGCAACAATTCCTCAGAATTGCATTGGAGTGTCAGCCTAGATTATGTGCTCAAGTCTCTGGAATGTGACTTGAATCCATGTCCTTTTGACTCAGAGGTGAGAATGCTACCACTGAGCCAATGCTGACACATAAACATATCTGAATGTTTTGATACATTTAAGCATAGTGAGAGAAAGGGCTGAAATTCATGAGTGCGTCGCGAATCGTGGCGGTGCGCTCTGATGTCAGCAGTTTTTACGTGCAGATGTGCTGTCACTGAGCCCCCACGATAAAGGGCTTTCAGCCCTTAGAAAAAATTTGCATTTTTAAAGTTAGATTATTGTGCATTTTCTTTAAAAAAAGTAATTAAAAGCTGCAGGCCTTTTCCCAACCACACCCCTCCCCCCCACACACAATTTTCTTTATGGCTCGATATCACAAAAATTAACTTTATTCACAACCTGAACTTTCCACCCCAACCTTGTCACATCTGCCCATCAACCCTTTCCCACCATTCCCACAGCTAATACAAAGTGTTTTTCCCTCTCCCATATGCACCCCCCACCCCCACCCTGATGATTTCACTCCTCCCTCCTCCCCACCAGTGTCTCCCCTCGGAACTGGAATTCCGAAGGCGCGGGAGTTCCAGCCAGCAGCTGGAATATTGGTGTGGGATGGCCGCTGGGACAAGGCGAGTTCATTTGCATTCATTAATCTTTATTGGCATATTGAAATGTAGGCCCTGGCCACACCGAGGGGCCTCACCGCCGCCGGTAAAATGCGACGGGGCCTTCTCGACGTCGGGGGTTGTGGCGGGCCTCTCCCAGAAGAATTTTCCAGGGAGACGCTGGAGGCATAGTAAAATTCAGCCCCAAAATGTTTGGCCAGTGGTAAACATTTAGCCTTTTTAATAACATCCTTCTAGGAGCTCTCTGTAAAGCTCTCCCTAACTAGCACTCTCTAAGTTAAGTGTAACTGTGTTCTCTCTCTGCCCGCACAAGAAGCCTCAATTCCATCCTCAAAAGAGCTGGCCTACCATTCCGCTGCACATTCTCATTCCCACATCAACTACCTGTGTAACTCCTGTAAGCAGCTTTGAAATGTGGATTTGTGTTTGTGAGGGAACTGGCTATAGATTGCTTAAACTCATTTACTTCAAACGTTTAAACATCTATTCGAGAAAAAATCTGCTCATTGATTGTTTATTACATATCTGTGTCAGGTTTAAAGGTAAGTCTACAGGTGACAGGACAAAACCCCAATACACTATGGAACTCAGTAAAGGAAGCTAATATATCAGCCTCAATTCAATTGGATCTGGCCATTTTGCTCATTTTCAATAAAGAGCTTTATCAAAATTTCTGTCAGAACATGATACATTCGTTTGTGTTTTATGCCAAACCTTCATCTTTTTCATAGATCTTGCATTTTGTTTTTGGCCTATATATCTCAAAATGAAGGAAAATCACTATTAATGACAGAAAATTCTATCAATGAATCATGCAAAACAGTAATACAAATGGCTGTGAGCAAATATTTTTTGCATGCAATTACATATCTGTAGAACTTGCCATAGGCTTCAGAAGCTATTTAAGAAACCTTGCCATAAGCATAATGAAGTCAATTACAAAGACTGCTCCCATGTTTAAGCCTGTACATTGCTCAGTTTTAAAAAATGTGTATTATAGTGTGACTGTCTGTTATCAATGTGGTAATTATTTTATTGTAACTATATATATTGTTGCATGAATAAAAGGTCACATTTCTTCTTCTCAAAGTCTGCTATGTACTGAAGTAATGAATCAAGTGCACAGACTAAACCTTTAAACTCACTCATGTTGAAGCACTGTCATAGTAACCAAACAAATTAGTAGCATACCCATAAGCAATTCAAGGTTCACTGTGTCTTCCAGTGGCAGTCCTTGAGAAACAGCAAAACTGTTCCTGTGGGAGGGGAAAAAAGGTGATTAAATTTTCATACCTGCCTGATCCCCAAACGATATGCAAGGATACGGTCAACGGCATTAGGATTCATCTGAGTCCATTGCAGCATGTAGGAGTACACGCGCGCTCGATTTTGCCAGAGTGGGTTAGGTGTATCATAATAGAATTCTGGAGGATAAGCTTTCCCTGGAAAAAAAAACAATATTACAGTTACTGAGATGCTGAACCATATGCTAAATGCATTGTACACTACTGTCAAGTGAAAAGTTTATAATGTATTTCACTGGTGATAAGAAATGCTAACCTATCATGAAACACAATAGAACAGGTTACAAGTGGCTACAGTAATCAGGAATTCCACCATGTGTTGGGTGACATTAATATTGTAATGAAATCCATTATAAGTAAGGCCTCATAATGGATGGTATAACTGTTTCAATAGGAAGGTAGTTATTGTTGTTTGAGGTCGTATAAAATAAAGATTAGGAGAAACAGGAATTTCATAAAATATATTTGAACTCAAACTGAACAAAGTTTAAGTGGATTTCAGTTATAGAAACAGATCATTAGGGAACATAATTAAAATAATTTAGCAATTTATAAATCACATTAGGGTAACATCACTGAAACACTGAATAAAACATAATTAAAATTTAGCCCAAATGAATTCTAAAACGACAATGATTTTTTATCAAAATTACATGCATTGGACCGATATAATTGTAAATAATATCATTACAAACCTCTTTTATTTTTATTTATTTATTTTATTTAGAGATACAGCACTGAAACAGGCCCTTCGGCCCACCGAGTCTGCGCCGACCATCAACCACCCATTTTATACTAATCCTACACTAATTCCATATTCCTACCACATCCCCACCTGTCCCTATATTTCCCTATCACCTACCTATACTAGGGGCAATTTATAATGGCCAATTTACCTATCAACCTGCAAGTCTTTGGCATGTGTGAGGAAACCGGAGCACCCGGAGGAAACCCACGCAGACACAGGCAGAACTTGCAAACTCCACACAGGCAGTACCCAGAATTGAACCCAGGTCGCTGGAGCTGTGAGGCTGCAGTGCCAACCACTGGGTAACAAACATTTCTCTGGTTCTGGGGAAAAGTTCCCACAGTTAGTAGGAGCTCCAACTTCTTGAAGAAAACCGAGGCTACTTCAGCAACTGCACATATTTGAAGCTTTTTTTTTCCATGTAGCTTGTATATCTATAGGCAGCTTTTGTTTCTTACAGCCCACGTATAAAAGCACTGCCTAGGCACAGCATAGAGGAAAACTGGGCAGGGAGGTCTGTACACTCCTAATAGAGCCCATCTGATTTTGTTTTCATTCATTTAAATGGAAGAAAAATTGGGCAGGTTGTGTTTATTTATTTATTTAGAGATACAGCACTGAAACAGGCCCTTCGGCCCACCGAGTCTGTGCCGACCATCAACCACCCATTTATACTAATCCTACACTAATCCCATATTCCTACCACATCCCCACCTGTCCCTATATTCCCCTACCACCTACCTATATTAGGGGCAATTTATAATGGCCAATTTACCTATCAACCTGCAAGTCTTTGGTGGTGGCAGGAAACCGGAGTACCCGGCGAAAACCCACGCAGACACAGGGAGAACTTGCAAACTACACACAGGCAGTACCCAGAATTGTTATGTTTAGAGATACAGCACTGAAACAGGCCCTTCGGCCCACCGAGTCTGTGCCGACCATCAACCACCCATTTATACTAATCCTACACGAATCCCATATTCCAATAACATCCCCACCAGTGCCTATATATTTCCCTACCACCTACCTATACTAGGGGCAATTTATAATGGCCAATTAACCTACCAACCTGCAAGTCTTTGGCATGTGGGAGGAAACCGGAGCACCCGGAGGAAACCCACGCAGACACAGGGAGAACTTGCAAACTCCGCACAGGCAGTACCCAGAATCGAACCCGGGTCCCTGGAGCTGTGAGGCTGCAGTGCGAACCACTGCGCCACTGTGCCGCCCGTGGAAAGGCAATTCTCCCACTTCATTCTCCTCACTGCACTCGATCCTGGTGATTCTTTATGTATAGACAGTGAAGACCAAACTCTGCCTGTACTATTTCCAAGGGGTCATTTTCAACATAGGCCACCTGGGCAGTGACTAAGTTGAGTGGATTGACCACCCTTTATAGTACACTTATAACAGGCAGGAGATCTATTCCACCAGGTTAATGGCCAGACACTGAAATTGAAAATGATACTCACTCCCCCACAAAATCTCAGAGGATAGGGGGAAAAAAGCATAAAAACTGGGTTTGTTGTTTTAACCAAACTTAAGATGACCATACATGAAAACATTCAAATTCAATCTTTAAAAATATGAATGCTTTCATGTCACCATCAGGCTGTATTCTAATCTACTGTATTACCAAATCTCTTCACCTGGCCAACAGTATACTTTTCACATTGTACTTAAGGCCTCACAAAATGGTCACTTTGTGCCCAGGTTAGTCAAAATGACTGCTAGAATGATTAGTTTATGAAATCTGCATTAGCACACTGTGCAGATTACCCACTGAAATTTACAAAATGGCAGTCAGCAATGTCTAGACAATGAAACACAGCCACATATAGGAATATAATAGTTATGTGACAAAATAAACAGAAGAACCACTCTCAAGATATTAAATTACTGCACTGAATGATAGTGTAAAGGTAATGAAAGTGAAGGTGTGGCATGATTAATAATTTCTTTTAGAATCTGTTTTGATACTTCTATAAGCTTGCCATTGTTTATTAGACATGGCATGTTGATTTTAATGATGAGGAAACAAAATTAAATATAAGAAAATTTTGCTAATTGCCACTGCCAACTTCCATAGAATTAATGAAAACAACAACTCGCCAGAATTGTCCAAAACTGTCAATAAGGTTCCACTGACCCTGGCAATAAAAACTACTTTTTCTCCACAAGATTTTGTAGGGTATAGGTTGGGTGTAGTTAGTTCCTCACCAGTTCTGAAGCAAGTTCTTGAAAAACTGATACATGAAGACATGCTAGAGAGTGATATGGATATCATACCCCTGAAGGTATGACAGCTCCCGTTTGAATTAACAAGTGGTCAGTTCAAATGTAAGGTTATATAATCATTATTTATGGCTGTTACTGAGAGTATCATTAACACCTGATTAGCCAAACTCCTCCACTATACATCAATGTGATCCTCAAGAAACACATTCACCAGATTGGCTGTAGTGCTTTGGACAGCACTGTAAAGCTACATATGATGGCAATAATATTGACTATTTCCATTTGTCTGAGGTTCAGAACCTCCAGCCTGCTTCCATAGGTTTCTTAGTTCTAAACGTGTTCACTGCCAAAAATACATCATTGTTAATAAAAGGTCAAATGAACTACCTACAAAGATTAACGATAAACAGCTTCAATTGTTTTGATGTTCCTATATGATCACAAACTGGCTGAGTTGTCAAGACAAATTAGAATGTTTTAAAATAGAGATGCCGCTCAATTGCAGCCAACATTCAAAGTGACATGGTTCCTGTTGTATTACAAGACAGCAACACAAATCCTGGAGTATTACTAGACAGATCCCTTTATGAATACTGATTATTGTGCAGCCTTTAAGATCATTTTGACAACCTGTGTACAACGTACACCCTGTTAACTGGTTAGAAGGGAATAGTATTCCAGTGGATTGCCACCTACTGTCATTCTATATGCTTCCATGAGTAATATCTGTACACTTACAGCAGAGCTGTCAATGCAGGGCAAATCCTAAGCATGAGATTTTCATTCATGAGTCAGCCACACTCCTGATGCATTGCCTCATGTCAAATACATTAACACAGCAAGTTGCATCCATCACACAGGCCATAGGAGACAACCTGTCTGGGCTTTAATTCAAGTCCACTTCCTTGACACTGCTGCTTCAACTTATTGACCTTCTTCAGTCACTGGAGTGACTGGCTAGGATTTTATCAGCATGTTATGAATCCAATATTGGGACCAAATGTGGGACCCGAACCCACGTGGGCAAACAACGGGACTGCAGCGGCAATTTTACCATCGACGGCCAATTGAGAGGCCTCTGCCGAGACTGCCTTCCCATTAAGGATGGCAGCCTGCCTCTCTGAGCTACCAGCCTGATCAGAGGGTCAGCAGCTCTGCAGCCTCCGCAGCTTCACCAATGGCAATAATATTGCCACAAAGGCCCGGCATAAAAAATCTTGATGTAATGGGGCCAGGCCAGCAGGCCCTAGCGATT